>NC_141829.1:6706931-6864431 GCF_982586985.1 Callionymus lyra
TTTTTTATTATAGTTTTTTTCTTCTCTCACGCGTCGTTAGTTTTTGATTTTGTAAATGTTTTTGCAAATGAAAATTTTCGCCAATGTTTCCTTTAACTTTTTATTTTTTTATTCATTGTTTTATTTCAATTTATCTAGAGGGGGGAGGATTTTTACTCATTTACATTTTTTTTAATTTCATTTAGTTTTATTTTATTTATTTTTTCTATCAGTGCTTCTAGAGTTCAATGAGGTGCGACTTTTATATAAAGTTCATTTTCACGATGCATCCAGAAAAGTACGGTGGCTGACGAGGTGCAAAACAAAAACATATTCAGAAATAAAACACACAATTACTGAAAACAAACGACCAAGTCACAAAAAAAACCTCAAAATCAATGAAACAATTTCAGAGATTCACGGGAAAAAAAACAGACAATTGCTTAAAACAACACAATGAATTTGTCATTTGTTTTCAGTGATTGTGCGTTTTGTTTAAGAATTTGTTTTTAGCGGCAGCAGTGAGAGGCCATACAAGTCAATGTTAACAACAGTGGCCTTTTAAAGGTAAGACACTGTTTCGTGAAACTGTTGACGCCTCATTGACACACCTTTAGTTAAACACCCTCAAAAGTACAGATCACCACAAAACTCTTATTCCATCTTGACTGACCCATAAAAAAATCAACAGATATTACATAAAAACAACAATTAAGAGACGAGCGAGAAAGTAAAAAGAAGTTCAAGTTGCGTCAGCGCTGATGAGCGCGGCTCACTCACACTCACACTCACACTCACACTCACACTCGTGAATAAAACATGCACGTGTGCGATCATTGGTATTCTTGAATAGACTTCAAAGCTCCCGAACTGCTGAACTGCAATATGGTGAAACGCCGGCGCGTCTCACTCGACCACCTGCTCGTCTTCACACCTTCTTCTCGCAACACAGGCTCGGACGCCTTTTTAGGAAACCGTAGCATATTTGGATTCTTTGGAAAAATGAGTCTGAAAACATGAAAACGTGCTCCAGGAGCTCATGCAGTCAAGAGATTAAGATTTTCATAAGCTTCACATGTGAACCACATCTCGCAATTTTTCTTTATTATTATTTTACTTATTTTTCCATTAGATTTTTTTATGGTTTAGGGATGAAACATGTATTGTGTTAAATGCTTTTTTTAGCTGCTTTATTTTAATTGTTCTACTCATTTGTTTCTCACAAAATAAACTTCCCAAGATATACCTATTTTTTGGTAATTTTGGTTGTTTTTTTTTAGAAAATGAAAAAAATGATAGTTTTTTCATGCTACGAGGTTTCATTTAGTTTCTTGAATTTTTTTTTTTTATTTGTTTTTTTTTATTTCACTAAATTATAATTTTTGCAGATGTGTTTTGTTGTTACTTTTTTATTCGGTGAATTAGCTTTTTTCTAATTGGTCAAGTTTTTGTTTTTTTCGTACTACCACTGAATAATATTTTTGCTCAACTTGTATTTTTTTGTTTGTTTGGTCATTTTTCTTTCATTTCTTTGTATATTTATTATTCCAAATTGTGTTCGTATTTCTTTTTTGCCTATATTCTTCATTTCGATTTGTGTACACTTTTCTTCACACTTTACAATTTTTATTTGTCAAACTTACCTTTTAATTTTTTTTTTTAGCTTGTTTTTAACAATATTTTTGCTAGGCATGTATTTTTTATTAGTTTGGTCGTTTTGTTTCCTTTATTTATTATAAATAAATAAATATCATAAATTTAACTTAGATTTGTTTTGCTTTTATTCTTCATTTATTGGATTCATCTAGATTTTGTATACTTTTACTAAACTTTATAAACATTTTCTCTCAAGCTTCACGTTTTGTTTATTTCTGCAAGTTAAAAAAATGTGCTTATTGTTTTTCCGTACTTTAAGGTTTCACTAAGATGCTTCAATTTGACATTTTTGGGTTATTTAGTTGTTTTTATTTCACCAAAATATGAAACCATTTTTGCTAAATTGTGAAATTTAATTCATCACTAAATGATCATTTTTTAATCATTCCATTAATTTTATTTTATTTTATTTTATTTTATTTTATTTTATTTTATTTTATTTTATTTTATTTTATTTTATTTTATTTTATTTTATTTTATTTTATTATTTAGTGCGTCTATTTTTCTTTATGATTAATCTTTTTCATTTCTTATGCGTCTTTTAAATATTTAAGGATTTATTCAAGTGTTTCATTTTGATTTTGCTTGTTTTTTTTATACTCCATTACATTGAAATAATTAATTCATGTTTTAATTTTTTTGGAAAAAAGCATCGAGGCTTCATTCCTTTACAAGCTGATATTTGAAAGATATTACCTCATCAAAATATTTGTGTAAACTCTTCCTTCACTCCAGACTTCTGCTTCAATTTCCTGCCGACTCTCCTCGAATGAATCATTTTGGTTTGTTTGACTAACATTCTGCTGACGACTGTACCTCTGCTCGTGTGTGTGTGTGTGTGTCTGTGTGTGTGTGTGTGTGTGTGTGTGTGTGTGTGTGTGTGTGTGTGTGTGTGTGTGTGTGTGTGTGTGTGTGTGTGTGTGTGTGTGTGTGTGTACAGCGTTCACTGAAATTTGGATGAAGTGCCACAAAGGGTGATCTGTTTTCTGAAGTTTGCCGGTTTTAAAGGTCAATTGCTTCTGAGCTTCTTCAGGAGGCCGATTCCATTATGAGAAGTGATGGGCATTACTTGACAAAACGGACAGCTGTAGGACACTCGCAGCACCTCAACTTGGATGTGAACTCTGATAAATTCCATGATGGATGGCGGTGTCAGTCAGCCATGAGTGGGCTCACAACATGCTCCTGTGCACCGTTATGGCTCTGAAGGCTGTCGCCGCCCAATTTCATCGCAACGTTTCAAAACCGCCTTCAAGCCGCTTTGGCGCCCAAAGTTACTTTTTATAGCCGAGTAAAGTTACTTTACATCAGCAGCGACGACGACAATCCATATGTACAATTGTTTTTCGTGGGATTTACCTTAAAGTCTAAAAAAGAACATGAAAACGGACATAGATTTGTTTAAAGTCATAACAACTTTACTTGTACAAGGGGAGATTAATACAGAACCTTGTCTGAATGTCTGATTTCAATCTGAAGCAAGAACTGTTCCGGTTGCATCTTTATACTACATCGTAAATTATTGAATATCAGAATAATAATAAATTTGCACTGCATTTATTTTTTATTAGTTTGGTCATTTTGTTTACTTTATTTATACAAGGAGAGATTAATACAGAACCTTCTCATTGAAAGTATGATTTCAATCTGAAGAAAGAACAGTTTCAGTTGCATCTTTATACTCCATCGTAAATTATTGATTATCAGAATAATAATATTTTTGCTCGGCATTTATTTTTCATTAGTTTGGTCGTTTTGTTTCCTTTATTTATACAAGGAGAGATTAATTCAGAACCTTCTCATTGAAAGTATGATTTCAATCTGAAGCAAGAACTGTTCGGTTGCATCTTTATACTCCATGGTAAATTATTATTTTTTTTTTTTATTAGTTTGGTCGTTTTGTTTCCTTTAGTAATTTATTTAAATTTAAATTAGTATTTTTTTGCTTTTATTCTTCATTTATTGGCTTCATCTAGATTTTGTATACTTTTACTAAACTTTATAAACTTTTTCTATCATGCTTCACGTTTTTTTTGGTATTTCTGATTTGATGAAATTTGCTTTTTGTAATTCCGTATTACTAAGGTTTCCCTAAAATGCTTCAATTTGTTTTGTTTTTTTAGTTATTTAGTTGTTTTTATTTCGACAAAACATGAAATCTTTTTTGCTTACTTGCTAAATTTTATTTAGAAATTTTATTTTATTTATTTTATTTTAAAGAAATGATTAGGAGAAACTATTCTATTGGTCATGTCTGGTGCTTGACTTTGCAGTGGACTACCAGGTGTTGATGAAGGATGGGTTGGTTAGTTGCTTTGTGACGTGATGTAGAAGCTTAACAGTGATTGTGTTGTTTTTTGTGTGTTTCTTCATGTAACTAATATATTTTCTTTTTCTAATTATTATTGGTTGTTTTGAGGCTTTATTTAGTGGTTTAATTGTAATTATTTTTTCAGTAAACGAACATGTTTTGCCTGTATATAATGGATTAATTTTTTTATTTGGGTGATTTAAGGCTAAATGTAGTTTATTTGAAGCTTCATTTAGGTCCTTAATTTGGTTTTTCTTGGATTTTTCCAATTAATTCAACATTTTTTCTCATGCCTCATTTTGTTTTTGGCTCTATTTTATTGTGTTTGGATTTATTTATTTTTTATGAAATGAAATTGCTTACTTAGGCATGTTTTATTTTATTAATTGTAGTTTGGTGTTTATAGTCTTCAGTTTTAAAAATATACTCATGCTTGATAAAAATTTGGTTTTGGGAGGTATTTTAAGGCTTCATTTAGTTGTTTTGAGTCTGAATCTTAGTGTTTTAACTTGATCTGAACCTTTCAACTCATACTTGTTATTTTGTTGCTTTGCTGCTTCATTTAGATTTTTTCAGGTAAAAAAATCCTTTGCTCAGCCTTTATGTTTTGTTTTTTTCATGTGTGTGCCCTGGGGCTCCATTTATGTGACACAACATTTAAGTATTTAGTTGCTTCAATTATTTGTTCACTCTAGTTGTTTATTTTACTGAAAAAAAAGGTGTTTTTCCTTTCTCTTTTTTGCACTGATGCTTTATTTAAAAGCTTCATTTTGAAAGTATTTCCTCTTGTTTTTTTTCTTTACATTAAATAAAAATATTTGTAAATGCGTAAATATGTTTTTCTTAAATTATTTTATTGTGTTCAGAGGTTTTATTCAATCATTTCTGTGAGTTTTGTTTTTAGTTAATGTTAATGCTTAATAGATTTTTATGTTTGTATTGTAGCGCTTCATTATATTTTCTTTCTTAAGATTTTTCTCTGATGCGTCATGTTGGCTTTTTTGCCTTGAGGCCTCACTTTAATTCTATTTCTTTTCAGTAAAAAAAATGTTTTTTTCGTTGCTTTTGGGTTTAAATTAAGTGAGTCTATATTCAGTACATTTTTGTATAAATAAAGGGTTATTTTTTTTACTGAATTAAACATTTTTGCTAATACTAGTGAACTGAAGCCCCAAATAAAGACACTAACGTCCCAACAAAAGCTGCTTTTCCAAGTGTATTTTTACAGTTTAATTTTCTCCAGCATGAACTTGAATCCGTTCAAATGCATCTGATGTATTTCAAGATCCATTTGTGATGATTATTTATCTTTTTTTTCAACTGTTGTGTAAGAAAATCCTCACAACTCGACAAACAAAAAAAACCATCACGAAGCATCACATGCATGACTGAGTTGAAACTCATTTTCTCGATACAATTAAACACGAGTAAGCGTCACGTGTTGTGTTAACGATGACGCGTGTTCGTTCCGGACAGGTCGTGTACAATAGAAGCTCCCGCTGCCCAAACATGTTCTTCTCAGAACTCCGGTTCATAATTTAGTGTGTGATGCAGTATTGATGTTGCTGAAGGACTGGAACTGCAAACATTCATCAATACATTATAAGCACATTTATAAGTGTTTACACTCGTCGACAACAACCTTAAACACGATTTACAAGATCCCACGCCTCGTGCTGGAAATGAATTACAACTTCTTAAATGCTTGATGTCAACGCCAGGACACGGAACGTCGCAAATGATGGAACTATTTTAGGTACCGATGATTTTACGAGTTCACCTTTAAGTAACTGAAGCTGGATTGGGTCAAGAGCTACTTACACAACACATCTACCTGCTTAGACATAGTCTGTGGTGTCCCACAGGGTTCGGTTCTTGGGCCATAACTGTTTATACTATACATAAATGATACATGCAAAGTCTCAAACATTCTGAAATAAAAGCAGCTCTATGCGATTTGAGCGAGCGACGCCAGTGGACTAAAGTGTAGTGTTTAGCCCGACGGGAGACCACATTTCCCATGAGCACTTGCTAAACGTAACCAATGCCAACACCATGTTCCGGTTAGTTGAATGAATTTTCTGTTTCTAGACTTCAATTGTCTGAATGAAGGATGATACTGATGAAGTAATGAATGAGATTGTGGATAATGAAATATGATGTGACGGCTTTTTAAATAACATAACTTAAACTTTGTTTTTGTACCGTAATTCACCCCGTTTGTGACCCCGTTCTCTTCCGTGTTGCGAACTATTTGGCCCCTTACCGATATGAGGGAGGAGTCATGTGACAAGACAACGGTCTTGTCACATGACATAAATATGGAAGAAAATCTGTCGGCGCATGTTGGAGTCCTTCGGAAGCTCTCGGGGGGGGAAAAAGTCTGAAATTCCCAGAGACATATAATGTAGAAAGATCTGTTTCCCCATTTTTATCTATGAACTTCGTTGAGCGCTTCAATTTCTCAAATCTTAGGCGGCAGTCGCAGCGAGGTCAACGTCATAGTGGACCAGGTTTAAATTTAGCTAAGTATGCCGGCAAAACTTGCCACTGAAAATATCGGAAATAACGTTTCAGAGCGTCTAGATTTCAAAATGTACCCAGGGGAACCAAATTTCCACCACCTCTGCACTGTACTAATGATGTTCAAGGCCGCAAACAAAAGCCTCCCTAGTAACTTGCGAAACATCTTTTTGTTTAACAGGTGTTAACCAAAGGAATGTACCAGGAAAGGACGTCAAACATTCAGCAACACTTATTGTCTTCAAGAAAGAGTTTAAAAATTCAACCGTTGACCGGTACAGATTGATACTCTATGGCTAATGAAGGTCAGAGAATCTAATCAGACATGGGAGGATATATTAAAGAACGTTCTCTAACTAAACAATGTGTTGAGCCTGAGAAACCTGAGACAGTTGTAGGTAGCAGGATGTTACATAATGTGTATCATGTCGAGGGCGTGTACATATTCTCGTTCATGACATTAAGAATGATCGTCCTGGGATGTGGGATCTTCAATCTGTATCTGAAAACAAGAAAGTTCGCCGCCGAGCAAATTCGGCGCGAGGGCGGAAAACACAACCACTGTGGTCAGAATGTGTTCTGACATCTGCACAATTCGCTACGTTCAAAATTAAGCCTTTATGGTTGTTTTTTTTCGATTTGTGCTTTGCAGCTCCACTTATGTGACACTTCATTTAAGTATTTAGTCGCTTCATTTGTTTGTTCACTTTAGTTGTTTATTTCACTGAATAAAACATGTTTTTTCATGCTTTTTTACTCTGATTCACTCATTTAGAAAGTATTTGCTGTTGTTTCCTTTCTTTACATTAAATACAAATATTTGCTAATGCTTTAACTTTTTTAATTCAATTATTATTTTGCTTTCAGGGGCTTTATTCAATCATTTCTGGGAGTTTGTTTTCAGTATATGTTAATACTAACTAGATTTTTTTCTTTATTGTGCTATATTATATTTTCTAGCTTAAGAATGCGTCATGTTGTTTTTTTTTGCCTTGAGGCCTCACTTTAATTCTATTTATTAAATGTTCTGTTGCTTTTGGGCTTCATTTAAGTGGTCTGAGACTACGTTCAGTACATGTATGTATAAATTCTGAGTGTGTTTGTTTCTTTACTGAATTAAATTTTTTTCTAATGCTTCAAAATTATTTCGTTAATGAACCAAAGCCCCAAATAAAGACACTAAAGTCCCAACAAAAGCTGCTTTTCCAAGTGTATTTTTACAGTTTCTCCATTGAGTTTTGCAAATGTGTCGACATATATACCGCCCCGTTGACCCCGGTATCCTGTGACCCTTTGCCAAAAACCACCTCTTTTGTTGCTGGTGCATCTGCGGCACATGAGGAAAAAACGTTACGATGCACAGGTGTACGTCTGAGTATAGATAGTCCATTTTCTCTGGCGCCGGATTGTCAATCCGTCCGACCCGACCCACCCGCCCTGACCTTGTAAGTGAGAGCAAATGAATGGATGGATTCTGAATTACAATGTTGTTAATAAGATTTCCGGCGGAATTAATCACACTTTTCCATTCAGAGGCCGCGGCTCAGAAAATTGCTCGGCGCGAGCGTGTGCAGTGTTTTGAGTCATTACGTTTAAGTGAAGGCAGTGATGTGTTCACCGGGCTCTCAATGACAAAATACATTCAAAGTCTCCCACAAATATGTTGGAATGAATTGTGTTAAACGACTATTTCGTTGTCTGTCCGTCCAAATGTATGTGTATAAAATACACATACATTTGTTGAAATAAAATGAATAAATATAATGACCGTTATAATGATATCAATATTAAAAACGTAATCTAATAAGAATAGAGAAAAAATAATAATTTAGTAGAGATTAGGGAGATGAGGTTTTAGGAAACGTCTAATGAGGTTTCATGATACAGTGTCATGATTTTTTGAAGTATTTGTTGCTATCATTAACAAAAAAAAAGTGAAATTGAATTAGTAGGTTCAGAGGTAGAGGTGTCACAGAAAAGGCAGCGCCATCTTGTGGACAAATAAGGACGGCGTAACAGGAAAACCTCATGAACTGTTTCATGAAGCCTCATGAAATCATCTATTGTCTATTGTCTACCTATACTCTCTTTAAAAAGGTTTTGGCCAAATAAACACTTGGAATATTTGATTTGAAAAAACAAGCATTAAATATGGGAAGAAAAAGGGAAAAGAACAAATGTTTTAAAGGCTCTTGAAGATTTGACTGCAAGTATTATTTTTGACAATTATGTTTGCAAATTAATTCACTAATATAACAAAAAAAAACAAAGCTGCTCCAGAAGTAATTTATGAAAAATATTAAAATCAAGTTTAAGTTTATAAGCCTTATATTTGTATTGAATTGAATACAATTCTGTTTCCACTGCATTACAAAAAATCTGCACTTCTTTTCCCAGAACACTATTCTGATGATTGTCAGTTTCCCATGATTGACAGGTTCTTCCAGGTCCATTGGTGTCAACCATGTCTTCTCTTTTATTTCCAGACAAAGTGTTTTGACACAATTTTGCTCGCACATTCTGACCGGTAAAGACAGCAACGCTCTGATCTTTGTGAGCATCTCTTGTGTGTCCGCCTACGTGACGCTCTGACTCCCTTATTTACCGTCAACTGTTAATTACGGACAAACAACCCCCGACGAAAATGCAGTGAAAACACGAGGTTTAATGATGTTGTTCTGAAAGATGAGTCACTTTATTATCATCAAGTATATATTGTTAAAGCACCACTTTTGTAACATTTTGACATGATCATTATTTATTTTCTTATATTTAACTTTGTGTATTTTCACATTTTCACCAGGAAGGAAACACAAAAAAACTGCCAAAGCGAGAACATTTATCTTGTTTTGTAAATGGAGCCCCGCTCTCCAGCCGCCACTCAGCCTGCCATTACTCTGCCTTGTGTTAGGATGTCTTGCAAAATAACCACGGGAGGGAGAACCAAAGTGGATCCTTTTTTTTCTTATGGTGGCGAAACCATTTATTTTCATGAGCCAACTGCAGATAGACAGCGATCACTGCTGTTAGTGAGTTCAACAGAGCTCACCTGCTCCTCCCTCACCTGCCTCCTCCCTGATTACCTGTTGTTTCCACCTGTTCCCCTTTACCCTCATGTGTTTAAGCGATGCTGTGTCTCAAATCTCATACTTCTCTTAGTATACTAGAAGTTAGTATGCATCAGGATAGTGTACGTACTAACTAGTAACTAATGCTGTAGCTGTGTCTCAAATCGCATACTAGCGTACTAAAAGTTAGTATTTTTAGTACGTTAGTGTGTCTCAATTCTTAGTATGCGAAATTTAGTGCGCCATGCATACTAAATTGGCGTACTAACACGCCCACAAAACTAGCATGGTTCGATGGACACTAACCATACTAAACAGCCGCCATTTTAGTGACGTTTTAAACGGAAGTTACGTCATATATAAATGCATATATATGCATATACTTAAATGTGTATTTTCAGCAGCAGTAGGAGGATAAACACGTCTTCGCTGCTGATACCAGCTTAAATATCTCGCGATTATTTAGATTCTCATATTTTTCTTTATTTCTTTTTCTAAAGTTGCAATACGTGCTGCCAGCAGGTGTCGGCGATAGCGTTCAAACAGCTGCTTGAAACATCGTTAAATAGAAGTAGAAGAAGAAGCTGTCATGTGATTTCCGGTTAGTGTGTAGCTTCAGGGTTTGATTTGAGACATACTATCTGCGGAGAATTTGCGTACTAGTTAGTATGCATACTAAACTGATGCATACTAACTTCTAGCATACTAAGATTAGTATGCGATTTGAGACACAGCATAATTCTCCACAGGAAATGACGCGACAGCTTCTTCTTATACTAATATTTAATGATTATTTCAAACAGCTGTAGGAACTCTAGCGACACCTGCTGGCAGCATGTTTTGCTAGTTTGGAAAAAGAAATAAAGAAAAAACATGAGAAACTAAATATTGGCGAGATATTTACGCAACACCGAAGACGTGTCATCCTCCTACTGTTGCTGAAAATGCACCTGTAAGTATATATATATATATATACTTACAGGTGCATTTTCATTTTCATATATTCATATACATATGACGTAACTTCCGTTTAAAACGTCACTAAGATGGCGGCCGTTTAGGGTAGATAGTGTCCATCGATCCATACTCATGCTGTGTCTCAAATGGCATACTACTCTTAGTATGCTAGAAGTTAGTATGCATCAGTTTAGTGTACGTACTAACTAGTACGCAAATTCTCCGCAGATAGTATGTCTCAAATCAAACTCTGCTGCTACACACTAACCGGAGATCACATGACAGCTTCTTCTTCTACTTCTATTTAACGATGTTTCAACCAGCTGTTTGAACGCTATCGCCACCTGCTGGCAGCACGTATTGCAACTTTGGAAAAAGAAATAAAGAAAAAATATGAGAATCGAAATAATCGCGAGATATTTAAGCTGTAATCAGCAGCGAAGACGTGTTTATCCTCCTACTGCTGCTGAAAATACACCTGTAAGTATATGAATATATATGCATTTATATATGACGAAACTTCTGTTTAAAACTTCACTAAGATGGAGCTGTTTAGGGTGGTTAGTGTCCATCGAACCATGCTCAGTCACTAAATTTTGCATACTAAGAATTGAGACGCACTAACACACTAAAAATACTAACTTTTAGTACGTTAGTATGCGATTTGAGACACAGCATCAGTTTTGTGGGCGTTTTAGTGACAATTTAGTGTGTATGGAGCACTACATTTCACATACTAAGTATTTAGACCCACTTACGCACTAAAAATACTAACTTTGAGTACGCAAGTATGTGATTTGAGACACAGCAATGGTCTTTACCCCTTTTTGCATGGGATAAGTATTACCTGGGGACCTCGGTGTTTTGTAAATGACCTCCTCTGCGTTATTCTATGCATTCACACGGCATATGCGACGTCTGTAAAATAGTAATTTTTACTGACATTACCCAGAGATACAGATTTAAAAAGCAGCACAATTACTGTAAGAGAGAGTTAGTGTAACCAAGTGTTCTTCATTTAGAGAAGATAAAGTGGACAACCGTTTCTTTTCTTTCGTTTCTCAACTTGTGCAGACAGCGAGAGCGCTGCCCTGCACATAAATGTGCCCCAACATTATTCTTACAGAAGAGACACAATCTGTTACAGTGGTGTCACCGAGTGTATTCTGTGGGAAACAACGAGACTGGAACTTAGTTTGTATCCGTGCAGCGGGCACGTCTTCTTTACTTTCGTCATGTGGAACACACACCCCCAACAACAACAAGAAACTCGATGTACTTCCTTTTCAACCACTTCAAAATTAATTTTAACACAATGGCGAGTGCCTAGAAGTCCGTTACAGTGGCGTATATGCGCCATTCAGAATTACAAACACAGATTTGGATTCACACAGGACTAGTATTATCACCCAATGTCTGTGTTTGGTGAATTCATGTTGGTAATTTGAATTATTACTTTACAAATAGTCATGGAGCATTCATACAGGATTAAAACAATAAAGACATTCTCCACAATTATTACAAATTACCAGAGGTCCCCCAGCTAATACTTATCCCGTGAGAATCGGACAAATGACTGTTTTTTTTCCTTGTGGAGAGTGATTTTTGTTGAATCTTTTTAGTTTAGAAACCGTAGCCTCTGAGCTTTTCTCCGTTGGAGGGAATTTTCTGTTCGATTTTTTGAGTCGATTAAAAGACTGCCTAACCGTCGTGAGTCCTGTTTCAAGTCCAAGCCTGACAAACGGAGCTAACACAATTAGCCACGGATTAGCTAAACAGACAGTATAAAATAACACACATAAATTACACATTACAATGTGTTTCTCCATGTTAAATAACAACAGAGAGTCAAGTTAAAAGAAAATTAATATATAAAATGTTAGAGATCAACAGTGAACTGTGGCGTACCTGCGGATAGACGGCGATCACTGAACACAACACACGACATAAAGCCAGTAATTATCATTCTAGTTGCCAATATTGTCACTTAGTGGCGAAACAAATTCACTAGGTTACATTAACAAATGTACATTTGGAAAATTTGAGTTGCAGCTCAACTAATAGGTATCATTATATCGTTTTATTCTAAAAGAGTCTGTATTCAGTACTTTTGAAACTGACCCTTTACAAACGTAAAACATGCAAACTTTTAAAACCATTAAGATTTTTTTCTGATGTTTAATTAAATGTTAAGTGTTACCTTCGTTGCACGATGTCACCTTCAAACACTTGTCACAGGCATGTTTGGTGGTGAAGTGCAGCAAACTTTTGGTATTTTGATAGAAAATGCTAACGTTTCCATTCATGTAGACGAGTGAAGGACGTGATATTGTGGCGACTGAAAACTGTTATTAATATTTGTACTGATGTGATTCAGTTTTTAAATTCCTGCTGAATGTAGGTCTTCTTGCAAAGGATGATTTTCATGCAGAAATATATCATCATTATTTCATAGCTAAATTGTTCTGAGACTAGGGTTTTGCCAGAAAAAGAAAATATAATCTTACATATTTGGTCTTTAATTACATTTTATCCCATGCAAAAATGCTGAATTGAGTGTAAATAACCTTGATTTAAGTGTGTGTATTTTTGATGTGTGACTCTTTTGTATTATCAGTGTATCTTTGTACAAACTCTCAATTTCATTAAAATATTGACTTTAGAAAATGATCTTAAGCTCCGCCCACTGAAACCACTAACCCCGCCCACTCTGCTGTGATTGGTCAAGCATGGAGGTTTGTCACCCCGCGTCATCAATCCCGAAAGTCTCCAACACTAAGGGACTCGTTGTATAAACAAAGCGGGCGTGATTACAGCTGGCTGGAGGAGGAGTGAAGCCATTATTACGTCATAATGGACTCTCGTAACCCCTCGTTCGTCCAGATTTCAGAGCAACTTTATTTAGTTATTTATAAATTCAAAACATGATCATGATGAGGAACTTACTGCATCTTGGAGAGAAAGACTTCAACATAAGTTGTCCTTTAAGAACATGTTCTGTGAAATGTATTACAATAATTGGTAATACAAATTAAAAAAATAGTAAAAAAAAAATTGATTTCATTCTTAGCACAAATCTTTCTCTTCGAAAACAAAAATCCAATTTCCTAAAATAGTAGAATTTGCTTTTTTAGGCAAAATAACATGATATGAAACATGTTTTAATTAAACTGCGAATGAAAAAAGTCACCTGTAAACATTCCTAACTGTTGTAGCTTATGCTAGCAAACATGCTAACAGATTGTCGATTAAGTATTTGACTTCTTATTTTTCTGAACTATTAACGGAAGGTAAAACAAATACATGCAAACCTTTTTATCTTTGTCTGTTTTGCATCTGATTTTTCTTTCATTGAGAGCCACTCTACAGCAACATCGATGTGGCTTCAAAACTCTCCATCTGCCGTTTTGCAGATGATTAAAAAAACGAAATTGCGAAATGAAAATGATGGGATCATTTCCTCCAAACAACAGTTTTGATGGTGTATTTTGGTGATTCAGTTCCTCTGAAAAACATGTTTCCAATCTAAGCATTGAAGCTAGATATTTGAAATGAAAATGAAATGTAGTTTTTGGGGAAATATTTTCCAGAGAAACTATGTCTTCATGTTGTTATGAGCTCTTCAATGATTCAGCTCTTCAAAGGCTGGAGGTCTTGTCAATAAAACATATCCGTTCCTAAAATCAATGTCATCGTCGGTTTACCTTGGACCGACTTGAAAGTTTTTTCTCTGGGAAATGAAGTGTTTATAGCTCAAGTCTGGAGATAAACCTCTTTTGGAATGGGGTGGGAAAAGGGGAATAAGGATCAAAACCACCGGGGGACTTCTTTTCATCCGACTTTGAAATGCTGAGAAGACGCTGCAAGAACCTTGGGAGGGGGAAAGAGAGGGGCTTTGCGAGATGGAAATGATGCCCTAAACGAGACTTTGGACTTCCGTCGGAAAAGGTCAGGTTGTGATTGCGGGTGCGCGGCATTAAAACCTGAGGGGGAGACTTTCAATCTGCACAATGGAGTCTTGAAACTTCAAACTCTTTCCCTGCACAACTCTTGAGAAGACTGCCCTTTTAGAACAAAAGGTCTGCGGAGATGAGCTGAGGACGCGCTCAAATGTGCAGGTGAGCATAAATGCATGAAGATGAGGACGCTTTGAAAATGTGTTTCAAACTATTTTTTAACGTCATAAATCAACCATCAGACCGATGAATAAAGTGATCCAGTACTAGTAGTGTTAGATGTATTCTTGCTTCCTTTGTTCATGTGAATATTATACATTTAGTTCAACGCTTATGTTCTTCTTTTGGTGCGATGGTGGCGCCAGAGAACACCTGGGGAGGGCCCGGTGTGAAAAGAAGTGTAAACCAACGTAGACTGAATAGAATCATGACCGAGACAAGCGTCTCTTAAAAAGATGTTTTATTATATGTTTGTAATATTGTATCATCAGTGTGTGTTTGTACGAAACTCTCTTTTCATTAAAATATTGACATTAGAAAATGATCTTAAGCTCTGCCCACTGAAAACACTTTCTTTTTCTGGAGATGAAATCTTGTTCACAGTAACCACGCCCACTATGCTGTGCTTGGTCAAGCACGGAGGTTTGTCACCGCACGTCATCAATCCGGCAAGTCTCCAGCTCCAAGGGACTCATTGTATTAACAAAGCGGGGCGTGATTACAGCTGGAGGAGGAGTGAAGCCATTATTACGTCAAAATGGACTCTCGTAACCTCTCGTTCGCCCAGATTTCAGACGGGGGAGAAATTTTAAAAGGAAACAAATTGTAGTTTTGGAAACTTTCACATTAGTTGACCTTTAAGACAACCTGATATATATCAAAAAAACAAAACAATGTACCAAGAGCCAGTATCTTGTACCAATTATGCTCAAATATACAGTGAATGCAAAAGCAAGATTTTGTTTCTTAAAGGTATTTAATACTTTAATACTCTGAACTCGGTTTTCTCTGTCGGGTTCGACTGGTCTTGCAAAGAAAGTCTGCCGAATGTATGTTGAAAAACACACAATGGTGAAAAACGTCTTAAAAAAATGTGTTCCAAAAAATTTATAAACAAAATAAAAAATGTTTAAAGACATGTAAAAGAACATACAAGCCATTTTAAAATATTAATCTGTTATCCTCTGTCCCCCAGGTTTAGAACCACTTAAATGTATATAAATATATATATATATATATTATATTCAACAAAAAATAAAGTAAGACTGAATTTTCTCTTTTACTTGACTTTACTATCTTTTTCTGAATAACATATTGGTAAGTATAAGTTAAAAACCATCACATGGCTCCCATTCCTTTTCAAAATAAATTAACTTAAGATTCTAAAATAGGTGTTTTAGCAAAAGGATCTCATCGCTCACTAAGATGTTTCCAATCCTTGTTGTTGTATTTGTGAGGAAAGACTTAAATATGTTTCAATGTAACTTTTAAAATTCTTCGATTGTCATTTTCTCATTTCTATTCAACACACAATGTGTTTCCATCTGAATGAATCTTGGTCAAAAGTCTACTTCTACGCAACTATGTACCTACACACAGAGTGAAGCTGTGACTCACTCAGGTGTGTAGGACTTTATTTCACGGATCAAACACACATCCTTTGGGTTTGACTCACACTGTGCTACATTAGTCACACACACTTGGTGTTAACTGATCAATGTTTCACAGACTCACACTGTGTGTTGCATGAAGTGATTTCCAAACTTTTGCCCAATCACTGGCAGGAGCTGGAAGAGTAAATTATCTCATACAGTTTACTGTATATAAATATTCAGTATACTACAGTATATAGACTTATAGAACTGCTCAACAAAATGTCTTGAAAAATAGCTTGTAGACTTTTGACCTGTTAAGGGGTTCAACCCGGTCAGGTCAAGGGGGCACAAAGGGGGCAGACGAGTTGATGAAATTTAAAACATATGTAAAGGGTTGCAAGGGGGACAAAGGAACACAAAAATATAAGTATATTAATTTAAATTATTGATGCAATTGAATGTATTACAAGCTAATGTGTTAATTGCAAGGGGGCAGAAAAGGGGGGTATGAGTCCCCCATGACAACTTGAATATGTTGAATTTTGATACGATAAATGCTTGACTTTAAACATTAAGGCCACATCTTGGTAAAGTTTTTTGAAGGAGGGAGCAACCGAAAAAGATTCAAAGAAAGAGGGCGCAACCATTCCTATTCAAAAATAATAATAATTAAACCATATGTATGACTAACAAAGTAAGGGACATTTCCCGGATTTCAGTTCCTTCCCAAGGGGGTCAGAAAATGGGGGCAAAAGACCCCCATGAAAACTAAAAATACAGTAGTACAGTTCTAATTTTAGTGGGAAGTTAAAACATCTGTATTATATACTAAGTTGTGAAGAATTTCAGCTCCTTTTATGATTGCAAGGGGGAAGGAAGACCCCCATGGAAATTAAAATACAGCAGTACAGTTCTAATTTTGAAGGAATTTAAAACATATGTACTACATACTAAGTTAGGAAGAATTTTAGATCCTTTTATAATTGCAAGGGGGGTGGAAGAGCCAATTTGTATGAGCTTTTAACCACATGCAGTACATTCTAAGTGAGTAAAGTTTCCAGAATTCCAGCTCCTTCTGTTCATGGTAAGGGGGCGTGAAAGACCCTCCAGATTATTCAAATAGGTCCAATTTACGAGGATGACTTCCATTATTTTAACTACTTTCAGCAATTGTATGGAAAATTAGTTAAAAACACTTAATTAGGACGTTATATTTCAGTACAAGATACCCTGAAATCGAAAGAAAATTTACTTATATTTGTTATATTTACAAATTAAAATAAAAAAAAGGTAAATCATTTATTTTAAGTTTTAAATTTTTTGTTTTTTTATTTCACTCAGTGCAATTTCTCTTCCGATCTTATCTAAAACCAACTGCGTACCTGACCTGACACCAGGTTTACCAGCTAGAAATGATATATAAAATAAAATATAATTACATGTGATTCATAGTAAATCAGTGGAAAATAAAATAATATAATAACAGATTTCTTTCTTTGAAATACCAGATAATACCAACAACCGAGTGAAAACTGTTTTCTGAAAACTGGTTATTTTTAGCGTGTCGACATGATTTATTAGGTACACAAACGTCTAGTACGGGATATTGTGATGAGGTGAATGTCCCCATTGTGTCGTTCCGGGATGCAGCATTTCCGTCGTTTCCATCGTGATGGAGGTTCTCGGGAATTATCAGGAGAATATTCCTGTAATTAGTGGCTTCGGCAGAAATACTAGGAAGATGATTTCACTTCCTTATATGTATATAAATATACAATTCCTTACATGTTTACAGTGATGCTGACTGTGACATTTACTCCGTATCCATGATATCACATGTCAAAAACACACACTAGTTAACTAGTGGGATCCAAAATTTCTGACATGTTAACTGGTTAAACCTTAATTGAGCATACTAGTGAACTAGACATGCCATTACACATTACTAGTGAAAAAGTGAAGGTTTAAAAACGTACTAGTGGAGGCCAAAACGCTCACTAGTTAACAAGCTTATTATTAAACCAGTTTGATCAAATGTGTTTACTAGTGAACTACTGACAGCAATGCAGTTACTAGGCACTAGTAAACTAGGGGACCTGAAGGTGTTTACTAGTAAACTAGTGAAAGACATAATGCACACTAGTTAATTAGTTGGGACAAGCTAGTGCACTACCGTTTAAATAATTAAACTAGTTAACTAGTAGGAATGTTGGTTAACTAGTAAGCCCATTTTTTATGCTGTACTAGTAAACTAGTAACTCTCTTACTGTTACTAGTTAACATGTTTGGGGCCAGCTCGTCCACTATCAAGGCCAAAAAGACTTAAACTGGTTCACCAGTAGGCATGTTGGCTTTTACTAGTTTACTAGTAAGCCCATTTTTTATGATGGACTAGTAAACTAGTAACTCTCTTACTGTTACTAGTTAACATGTTTGGGGCCAGCTCGTCCACTATCAAGGCCAAAAAGACTTAAACTGGTTCACCAGTAGGCATGTTGGCTTTTACTAGTTTACTAGTAAGCCCATTTTTTATGATGGACTAGTAAACTAGTAACTCTCTTACTGTTACTAGTTAACATGTTTGGGGCCAGCTCGTCCACTATCAAGGCCAAAAAGACTTAAACTGGTTCACCAGTAGGCATGTTGGCTTTCACTAGTTTCCTAGTAAGCCCATTTTTTATGATGGACTAGTAAACTAGTAACTCTCTTACTGTTACTAGTTAACATGTTTGGGGCCAGCTCGTCCACTATTAAGGCCAAAAAGACTTAAACTGGTTCACCAGTAGGCATGTTGGCTTTTACTACTTTACTAGTAAGCCCATTTTTTATGATGGACTAGTAAACTAGTAACTCTCTTACTGTTACTAGTTAACATGTTTGGGGCCAGCTCGTCCACTATCAAGGCCAAAAAGACTTAAACTGGTTCACCAGTAGGCATGTAGGCTTTTACTAGTTTACTAGTAAGCCCATTTTTTATGATGGACTAGTAAACTAGTAACTCTCTAACTGATACTAGTTAACATGTTTGGGGCCAGCTCGTCCACTATCAAGGCCAAAAAGACTTAAACTGGTTCACCAGTAGGCATGTTGGCTTTTACTAGTTTACTAGTAAGCCCTTTTTTTAAGATGGATTAGTAAACTAGTAACTCTCTTACTGTTACTAGTTAACATTTTGGGGCCATCTGGTCCACTAGCAAGGCCAAAAAGACTTAAACTGGTTCACCAGTAGGCATGTTGGCTTTTACTAGTTTACTAGTAAGCCCTTTTTTTAAGATTGACTAGTAAACTAGTAACTCTCTTACTGTTACTAGTTAACATGTTTGGGGCCAGCTCGTCCACTATCAAGGCCAAAAAGACTTAAACTGGTTCACCAGTAGGCATGTTGGCTTTTACTAGTTTACTAGTAAGCCCATTTTTTATGATGGACTAGTAAACTAGTAACTCTCTTACTGTTAGTAGTTAACATGTTTGGGGCCAGCTCATCCACTATCAAGGCCAAAAAGACTTAAACTGGTTCACCAGTAGGCATGTTGGCTTTTACTAGTTTACTAGTAAGCCCTTTTTTTAAGATTGACTAGTAAACTAGTAACTCTCTTACTGTTACTAGTTAACATTTTGGGGCCATCTGGTCCACTAGCAAGGCCAAAAAGACTTAAACTGAAGGCACCAGTAGGCATGTTGGCTTTTACTAGTTTACTAGTAAGCCCATTTTTTATGATGGACTAGTAAACTAGTAAACTCTCTTACTGTTACTAGTGAACAGGTTGGGACCAGCTTGTTCACTAGCAAGGCCAAAAAGACTTAAACCTGTTCAGAAGTAGGCATGTTGGCCTTCACTAGTTTCCTAGTAAGCCCATTTTTTATGATGGACTAGTAAACTAGTAACTCTCTTACTGTTAGTAGTTAACATGTTTGGGGCCAGCTCATCCACTATCAAGGCCAAAAAGACTTAAACTGGTTCACCAGTAGGCATGTTGGCTTTTACTAGTTTACTAGTAAGCCCTTTTTTTAAGATTGACTAGTAAACTAGTAACTCTCTTACTGTTACTAGTTAACATTTTGGGGCCATCTGGTCCACTAGCAAGGCCAAAAAGACTTAAACTGAAGGCACCAGTAGGCATGTTGGCTTTTACTAGTTTACTAGTAAGCCCATTTTTTATGATGGACTAGTAAACTAGTAAACTCTCTTACTGTTACTAGTGAACAGGTTGGGACCAGCTTGTTCACTAGCAAGGCCAAAAAGACTTAAACCTGTTCAGAAGTAGGCATGTTGGCCTTCACTAGTTTCCTAGTAAGCCCATTTTTTATGATGGACTAGTAAACTAGTAACTCTCTTACTGTTACTAGTTAACATGTTTGGGGCCAGCTCGTCCACTATCAAGGCCAAAAAGACTTAAACTGGTTCACCAGTAGGCATGTTGGCTTTTACTAGTTTACTAGTAAGCCCATTTTTTATGATGGACTAGTAAACTAGTAACTCTCTTACTGTTACTAGTTAACATTTTGGGGCCATCTGGTCCACTAGCAAGGCCAAAAAGACTTAAACTGAAGGCACCAGTAGGCATGTTGGCTTTTACTAGTTTACTAGTAAGCCCATTTTTTATGATGGACTAGTAAACTAGTAAACTCTCTTACTGTTACTAGTGAACAGGTTGGGACCAGCTTGTTCACTAGCAAGGCCAAAAAGACTTAAACCTGTTCAGAAGTAGGCATGTTGGCCTTCACTAGTTTCCTAGTAAGCCCATTTTTTATGATGGACTAGTAAACTAGTAACTCTCTTACTGTTACTAGTTAACATGTTTGGGGCCAGCTCGTCCACTATCAAGGCCAAAAAGACTTAAACTGGTTCACCAGTAGGCATGTTGGCTTTTACTAGTTTACTAGTAAGCCCATTTTTTATGATGGACTAGTAAACTAGTAACTCTCTTACTGTTACTAGTTAACATGTTTGGGGCCAGCTCGTCCACTATCAAGGCCAAAAAGACTTAAACTGGTTCACCAGTAGGCATGTTGGCTTTTACTAGTTTACTAGTAAGCCCATTTTTTATGATGGACTAGTAAACTAGTAACTCTCTTACTGTTACTAGTTAACATGTTTGGGGCCAGCTCGTCCACTATCAAGGCCAAAAAGACTTAAACTGGTTCACCAGTAGGCATGTTGGCTTTTACTAGTTTACTAGTAAGCCCTTTATTTAAGATTGACTAGTAAACTAGTAACTCTCTTACTGTTACTAGTTAACATTTTGGGGCCATCTGGTCCACTAGCAAGGCCAAAAAGACTTCAACTAGTTTACTAGTAGCATGTTGGCCTTCACTAGTTTACTAGTATGCTTTTTAAGCTTCGCTAGTACACTAGTAATTTAAATCTTGTGACATGACTAGTTCACTAGTGGACTTAATTTAGGTTTAACACATGTCACAGTTTTTTGTAACCCACTAGTTAACTAGTGCGAGATTTTGACATCAAGGATATAGAATAAATCCACACCTGGTTCTCCATAGTCCACGGGCTGAGAGAATCCCACGGACCAGGCTGGACAAGCTGGCGACGGGTGAGTGACGAGTGGAGGATCTCATTCTGCCGCGGTGATTAGTCATCGCTGTCATGTGAGGATAATGAGACGAAGGCTCTCCCATCAGCGTCGCCTTCATACTCAGAAGCAGGAGCTACAAAAAAAAATAAAAAAAATGGCTCCTGGAGTAAACATGGCAGCTTGCTGAGTGAGACAAGGCGGCAAACGGCGCTGAGGGATCTGGACAGGTTCTAAATTGTCTCCGGATCGGAGGGACATTGGTTGCTCGACGTAATGACATCCTTGCAATCTGCGATCTGCACTTGAGGGGGATCGTGGTTATAGATCGTCAGCCCCGGCAAGAGGACCCGAAATATCCATCATTCTTCCCACTGTTTCGATATAGAGCGAGTGAAGACGAAAGAAGGAAACACAGTGACGTCTTTTTGTACCTTTGGACATCATATGATAACGGGTCGAAAGTTGTGTGTAAAATCTTAATGATTTGATGTAAGATTTGTCTACATTCATGTCATTTAAAAACAAAGACATCTATTTATTTGTCTTGGGTTTATGGCTCACATATGTCTTTGATTAAACCAGGGATTTTCTTAAAATCAGCTCCTGTTCCAAGTGTCTCCACATCGCAAGTGTCGAGATTTTAACCCTCAGTCTGGGAGATACTTGTGTAAAAGTTTTCTGAGCAATTTCTCAGACGAGGCTTCAATCCAAGAGGGACGTTATAGCAATATGGAGGTTTTTTAAATGTGTCTTTTTGGACTAAGATGAAGACAACTGAGCATCAGTTGCTACGATAAAAGGGACTTACATTTTTGTCTAAAACTCTAAAGAAAGGACTGATCAGTGGCGGCTGGTGAAAAATATTCTAGATGGGGCTCTTTTCGAGTGAGTTTATCTGATTATACCAATGAAATAAACGCTGTAAAAAAGTGGTCTAAACTTTATGAATTTCATGTATAAATCAAGACTTTGACAGCTAATGATAAATAATCGTGAATGTTTATTATGCTCCTTGTTCAGATAGAAAGTGAAAACACTTTTTAATTATACCATGACGTACAGTACAGGCCAAACGTTTGTAAGTAAGTAAGTAATTACATTTATAGAGTGCTTTTCCAGACCAGGGTCACAAAGTAGTTAAACAATCAAAAAAATACTCAATAAAATATATACTTAAAAGATCAAGATAACATCAAGAAACAACACAGGAGTTCCAAAAATCAAGGAAAAGCCTGAACAAATAAAAGTGTCTTCAGATGTTTCTTGAAGGAGTCAGTAGATCATCAAACACAGATGTTTCTTGAAGGAGTCAGTAGATCATCAAACACAGAGATGGTTCCAAAGCTTAGGAGCAACAGTCTGGAAGGATTTCTCTCCTCTGGTCCGGAAGTTCAGAAACCATCAGTAGATTCTGATCTCCAAACCTCAGAGCCCGAGCTGGGGTGTAAGTCTGGATCAGATCACTGATGGAAGGTCTGACCATGAATAGATCTGAAAGTAAGAACCAGAATTGTAAAGTTGATCCTGAAAGAAACTTGAAGCCAGTGATGAGATTTAAGGATCGTAGAAATGTGAGTTCTTCTACTAGAGCGAATGAAAAATGAATCAATAAATGAATGATTTAAAGTTTCTCCAATAAGGCTGTATCAACCTGATTTTTTTCCACAACACAACTGATGGTTCCAACTCCATAAATATGGTTTACACTAAGTAGCCTGAAAAGACACACCTGTGAAGTGAAAACTATAACGATATTTTGATGGTCATCAAATTAATGACAAAAGTCTGCAGTCATAGTACATAATTCCACAAGTATTTATTCATAGTTTCGATTCTTTCATTGAAAACCTATTATGTACATATTCATGGGAAAAGCATGAACTGAAATCATACAGAATAAACATAAAATATTGTTAATTAAAATTGAAAAAGTAAAAAATGATACGATCAAAATGGTTTGCAGCAAAAAGATACACATCCTTAAAACATACATTGTAGTGCGTGCTACTAAGAAAAATAACTAAACTTAGGAAGGAGTGTTATTGTGCCCTTTTTTGAATTGAAACTATTGCAATTCCCCAAATTCCAGCTCCCAAAAATCATAATCATAGACGACGCTGATTATGTTCGTCAGTTACATTTGCTTCAATGTACAATCGGCTGTAGAAACTTGTCGCACTGACAGACTCTACAAAGAAGAGTGCCCAGGTAGACAGGAAACGACAGATGACGAGACAAACGATTCTAAACAGAAGGTAAATGCATCCAAATAAATGTATTATTGTGTGAAGAGTTCCACGAACATACCAGGGATGTAAACACAATTTGTAATGATATTTTGTGGGACACTAATCTACATCTTGCAGGCAGCCATTGATCATAACTTGGGATAATAATCAATTCATAGCATCGTAAACATGTTGACATATATGAGTCACGGCTATAATGTGTTTTGCTATTATTAATTTCTCTAAAATTAGGTTAAAGTGCAGCTCATGACAAGAAAATCCCAAACTCTTAAAAGTAAGTAAGTAAGTAAGTAATTTATATTTATAGAGCGCTTTTCTAGACCAGGGTCACACAGCTCGTTGTACAATGTCGGCACTGTTGTGTTAAAGTGTTGTGTGTAGTGGTGCTGTATACACACAACGTCTTGTGTTTCTGATAAATTGATATTAGTGATAGATTTTTGCAAAATGGAATATTTTATTTAGTTTTTTAAATGAATTGATTTATCATCATAGAAAATACAGTTTCAAATGGGTAAATATGAGACACACTGCTCTGCATACAAAATAATAATTTGTGATGTTTTCAAACTAAAATAGAATTTAAAAAAAAGATTTGGCGGCAGCCCTGCACAAGGACAACAGCCGCTGGACAGGATTATAGTGAAAATAATCCCAACCCTTAGAGAGAGTAGAAAATAAGTGAAAGTTGTATTTTGGTTGAACCAACCATTTATTTAAGATTTAGTTTCCACATTAGTTGGTCTTTAACTAAATGTCACATTTATTCAAGTATATCTGAAAACAGCTTCAACGATTCATATCAAAATTGTCTTGACCTTTGTTTTTAACTACTTTTATTTCATTGTTCATCCTGTTTTTGACCATCAAGACCCTCCGACAGCTATACAAGATTCCTGGTTCCAGTCCGTGGTGTCAGATCGTCCACAAATCCCATCCTTCAGTCTCCCGGTTTTAGAGTTTCTTCCATTTTCTTTTGCAACCATTTTTCTTTGGTTTCTTTTCTTGTCTGTTTTCTGATTTACTTTCTTAGTTTTCTTTGTCATCCATACATATATAGGTAATTTCATTTTTTTCTGACCTAAATTCAAAAAATTTGGGTGAAATAACCCTTTACTTAAGATGTTACATGTTTGTATGAAATATCCTGAAAAATTGACAATTTATTCTACTTACTTATCCTCGTTTATATATATATATATATATATACATATATATACTGTATATATGTATATATATATATATATATATATATATATATATATATATATATATATATTCAAATTATTAAAAACATGAGAAACTAGAGAAACTAGAGATGTGTCAACGAGGCCTCATGACACAGTTTCATAGTGAAGCCACTGTGTCACGAAACAGTGTCTTACCTTTAAAAGGCCACTAGATGGCAGTCTAAGTTTGAAAATTATCCTAAATTTTCATTGACTTAGTAGATCAGAGCCAAAGATTTTAAAGCAGAGAGTGACATCTAGTGGCCTTTTAACATTAAGACACTGTTTCATGACACAGTGGCTTCACCTCCAAACTGTTTCATGAAACGTCATCAGTCCATCACAACATAAATATAAATATATACTTATTTAATTATTATTTATGTGTACACGCAATCTTAAATCGTAGAAATTAAGCAGTAATATAAATAATTTAATACATGAAAAAATATATATATTATACAAAATAATATCAACCACAGTCACAGGTTCCGAGTCCATAAAAGCAATGATTCAACAGAAGACAAACTTCGATCCAATCCAGGGGTTTTAGGCGTCTGAACGCTGAAAATTAGCGACTTAAACGAGTCCCTCCGAGGATCCGCCGCTCACCGTGCACTTTGATTAGAATATACGGCTATGTTTCTGAGCGGCGACGCTAAAGAATCCACCGAGGCCTCGGCGCCTGCCTGTAAGTGGATTTTCTGCGTGCTCCATTTTTGTGAGGATTGTTTATTGGCAGCACTCACCGTCTCAGCAGTTCCAGCTGTGATAGATGAGCCAGGTGGCACACTATCCGCCGGCCGAGGGGGGGGGGAAGAGAATTGCTGCTCCATCATTTCTGATGACCTTACATGCCTGATTATGCTGCTGCAGATCCCTGCGTGCCTTTACACTGTTAAAGTAGCTTTATTTGCATTAAATGTACCTAATGATCACATTTTTTCTTCTCTCCAGACGTGCCAGGAGCGTCGTGTCGCATCCAGCCTGTGAAGTGGTCCGGACCAATTATAACTGGTGCTCCTCATTATGGGATGCGACCGGCCCCCGAGATGTGATTATGCTTGAAAAGGCTTCCCTTGATGACAAAGTGGTTTTGTGTCGATTTCAGGGACTGCTTGCTGCTGACTGACTGACTGGTTATCTGTGTCCAGACTGGTCCACGCCATCGCACGCCAGTGATGGGAAGGCGGTGATTGTCAATCATCGGCGGCCCCCACAGGAGGGGCTTTGTTCCCAGGAGCTGTGACGACATGGAGAAGGAAAAGACGGTCCTAGTCTGAGACTGTCTGTGTATCTAATAGGTGGAGCGTAAAGTTCAACTAATGTGTTGATTTAAGTGTGTGTTGTAATGTGTGACTCTATTGTATCATAAGTGTGTGTCTGTTGTTGTGATGGTTGACTCTATTGTATCATCAGTGTGGGTGTTGTTGTGACTCTATTGTATCATACGTGTGTGTGTTGTTGTGATGTTGTGACTCTATTGTATCATATGTCTGTGTGTGTGTTTTTGTGATGTGTGACTCTATTGTATCACCAGTGTGTGTTGTTGTGATGTTGTGACTCTATTGTATCATATGTCTGTGTGTGTGTTTTTGTGATGTGTGACTCTATTGTATCACCAGTGTGTGTGTTGTTGTGATGTTGTGACTCTATTGTATCATAAGTGTGTGTCTGTTGTTGTGATGGTTGACTCTATTGCATCATCAGTGTGGGTGTTGTTGTGACTCTATTGTATCATACGTGTGTGTCTTGTTGTGATGTTGTGACTCTATTGTATCATATGTCTGTGTGTGTTTTGTGATGTGTGACTCTATTGTATCACCAGTGTGTGTTGTTGTGATGTTGTGACTCTATTGTATCATATGTGTGTATCTGTTGTTGTGATGTGTGACTCTATTGTATCATCAGTGTGTGTGTTGTTGTGACTCTATTGTATCATAAGTGTGTGTCGGTTGTTGTGATGGTTGACTATATTGCATCATCAGTGTGGGTGTTGTTGTGACTCTATTGTATCATACGTGTGTGTGTTGTTGTGATGTGTGACTCTATCGTATCATAAGTGTGTGTCTGTTGTTGTGATGTGTGACTCTATTGTATAATCAGTGTGTGTGTTGTTGTGATGTTGTGACTCTATTCTATCATATGTGTGTGTCTGTTGTTGTGATGTGTGACTCTATTGTATCATCGGTGTGTTTGTTGTTGTGACTATTGTATCATCGGTGTGTGTGTTGTTGTGACTCTATCGTATCATAAGTGTGTGTCTGTTGTTGTGATGTGTGACTCTATTGTATCATCAGTGTATGTGTGTTGTTGTGATGTGTGACTCTATTGTATCATCAGTGTGTGTGTTGTTGTGATGTGTGACTCTATTGTATCATCAGTGTGTGTGTGTTGTTGTGATGTGTGACTCTATTGTATCATCAGTGTGTGTGTTGTTGTGATGTGTGACTCTATTGTATCATCAGTGTGTGTGTGTTGTTGTGATGTGTGACTCTATTGTATCATCAGTGTGTGTGTGTTGTTGTGATGTGTGACTCTATTGTATCATCAGTGTGTGTGTTGTTGTGATGTGTGACTCTATTGTATTACCAGTGTGTGTGTTGTTGTGATGTGTGACTCTATTGTATCATCAGTGTGTGTTTGTTCAAAACTCTCTTTTTATTGAAATATTAACATTAAAAAATCATCTTAAGCCCCGCCCACTGAAAACACCGTGTTTTTCTGGAGATTAAAATCTTCTTGACCATAACCACACCCACTCCTTTGTGATTGAGCAAGCCCTGAGGTTAGTCACCGCCCATCATCAATTTACGAAAGTCCCCACCTCCAAGGGACTTGTATAAACAAAGCCGGCCATGATTACAGCTGGCTATTAAGTCATAATGGAATCTGCTCTTGTAACCTCTCATTCGCCCAGATTCCAGAGCAACTTTATAAAGTAATAAGTTGTAAAACATGGTCATGATGAGGAACTTACTGCATCTTGGAGAGAATATTTACTACATAACAGTGAGAAGAGTTGGAGTTTTCATATATTCATCGGTCTTTAACTAAATGTCACGTTTATGTGAGTACAGGAAAAAAGCTTCAACGATTTTTTTTTTTTTTTTCATAATTGCCTTGACCTTTGTTTTTAATTGCTCTCATTTCCTTGTTCATCCTGTTTTTGACAATCATGCCAGCTGCCAGCTTTGTAAGATTCCTGGTTCCAGTCTGTGGTGTCAGATCGACCACAATCTCATACATTAGTCTCCTGATTGTTTTATGATTTTCCTCGTATTCTCTCCCCGATGCTTCAGGACAGACTGATAAGTAAAAAAAAAAAATTCTAGAGGTTTATTTTCCAACCATAGGTTTTTTTGACGTCCATTGTTTTGTTTTTTTTATTCTTCAGTTCTTCTATATGCACTGTTGTTTGTTGTGGTTCTTTTTGGGTCTGTTTTTGGATTTTCTTTCTTGGTTTTCCATTGGATTATTATACAATTCTTTGCCATCCATATATTTAAGCTGTACTAGATCCTGCTACTGAACTAGGATCTTAATATGGATATCGGTTAGGGTTTGAAAATAACATTCAACAAATTCCAATATTCAGATTCCAGTTTAGTAGTAGGTTTCCAATCTGTACTACTACATATTGGAATTTCAATCTGTTCTAGTAGGATTCCAGATCCCACTGGATTCCAATTTGTACTTAAATATTTCTAAATACCAGTAAATATATTTCCTTGTTTTCCGCCCTATTCTAGTTTTTAGTTGCACTTTCTGCTAATCTGTCTAAATCAATACAAATAACCTTATATACATTTTAATCTTTTACATGTTCTCATGTTAGTCAATGTACTTGGTTCAGGTTAGTTCTTGTCAAGAAAAGGGACAATTGTGTTGCACTTTTATTTTTATTTGTAACTTTTTTAACAGTATATTTTATGTCTTTAACAGGGTTTGGAAGTAAAAATGCTATTGTAAAAAAAGAAGCTCCAACTAAGTTTATAGTACTACAGTAAATGTAGCATTTTTTTTCTTTTCTTGCACAAGCCAGTAGAAAGAAAGTCAGGAACAAACGTTGTCCAGCAAGGGCACTCATTTTGAGCCCAAGCAAGCAGAGCTAAACAATGATTTAAAATAATAAATATAGTGGTCTTGGGAGGCGTAAATTGCTGACGGACGATCGTTTCCTCCCATCGTTTTCCGACTGCGATATCATCGGCAAAGCCGATTAAAGCCTGCATGTGCGTGGCTAATGTGTCTAGTGGTCCAAACATAATATCCCAGGTGTCCCTCTTTATCTTGGTGTTTTTCAAGATTTGTCCATCGTGCGATCAAGGTAGATCAAAAGCACGAGTCAGCAGAAAACAAAATCTATTTAACACCCATCTTTTGGCCGAAGGTTTGCGCATGCAGCTAATTCACCAGGTTTATTAAAATTCTATACATTTGAGTAGAAGGTGCCAATACAGGAGGTTGAACTCATTTGGGGAATTTAGCCATAAATATTAAATATATATTAATAATAGACAGCAAAGAAAACAAAGAAAGAAAGTCTCAAAACAGACCAAAAGAGAACCAAAACAAAAAAAAGTGTGTATAGAAGATAGAAGATAGAAGATAGAAGATAAAAAATAATGGAGCACAGTAGCTGTCAACAAAAGCGTACAGTTGCAAAATAAATTAACTCTAGGAAAAAAAAAGAAGTTCTATTTATCTGTCAATTCTAAAGCATCAGGAAAAGAATACCAGGAAAATCAGACAACAATCGGGAGAATAATGGATGGGATTGTGGTCGATCTGACACCACGGACTGGAACCAGAAATCTTATATAGCTGGCAGCTGGTGTTGATTGCAGATGGGTTTTAAAAATCAGGATGAACATTGAATTATATAATAAATAAAATATAATTTGTAGAATATTCCACATGAGGCCCATGAACGCATGAACATCTCCTACCTCAGCAGTGGAAAAAAATTGTCTTCATCTCTGAAGGAAAATCAAATATGTGAGCGGGTCAGATACCGTGAAACTGTTACATCTATTATTGAAGACGAGCAGATGAAAAGTAACAGACACAAGCGCCGGCAACACACAAACAGACTCACGGAGGAACACACGGCAACATGTTTTGATTTGCACACAAATCGAGCCTCACCTCGGATCCACCGCGTTTTCCAGTAAAATCTTCTATTTACTCGTCTTTGATGTTGTGAGTTGGCAGCGAACGAAGACGTATGAGGATCATCAAGAAACACTGGAGGACGAGAGGAATCAAACAAAAACATTCATTAAAAGGCAGTGATCTCATGGGAACATAGTTAACGCTACATCTCCAGCTAGCATGTTTTTAGCGGCTACTAGATGGCACTCTCTGCTTGATGTGCTTTAACTGTCAGCCTTCATTTAATGCATTTTTTTTAAAACAGATACCTACTTATGGCTGAAAATGAATGCACTGTTTTATTAAGCTACACCAACAACATTACCTATAGGATCCAAATACCTATTAAGTAGTGATGGTCTAATGAAGCTTCATGAAACAGCATCATGTTGTTTAGAGGTCAGTTGGTGGCGTCATCGGTTTAAAAATGATGTGATGTTTCATTAGAACAGGTGCTTAAAACAAAGGAAGATAGTGCAGATGCCGCCATCTAGTGAACTCTGAGAACAATGACACTGTTTCATGAAGCTTCATCAGACCATCACTATTAAGTAACTTGTGGATCACGATACAGTGTTTTCATTTTAAAATGCCACTAGATGCAGTATAAGTTTGAAAATGATTCATTAAATTAGTAGATCAAAGCCAAAGAATACAATCCGGTGGTCTTTCAAAATAAAGACACTGTATCGTGAAACCTCATCAGCTGTTTCATAAGGCCTTACAATAAGATAAAATAATATATATATATATATATATATATATTTATCTTTTTTGAAAGGCCTTATGAAACAGCTGATGAGGTATCACGATACAGTCTCTTTGTATATATATAAAATATTGATATATATACTGTATATACAGTAATAATTAGTAAAAATTGTTGTCAACTTCCTATCAACCACATCAGTATGTCTAAAGTTATTAATAATTTCGTTTAATGTATATGTTATGTTGTTTTTAACTTCTTGTTTATACGTTTACCTCTCTATTAAAATCTGTTTGATTTCTAAAAAAGACATTTTATTTTTTAGTGTTCACTTTTTGAATTATTATTTTATATCCAAGAACATATTCCCTCTTATTTCAATTTTTAGATGAAATCATATCTAATGACAAGAGTATTTTTGTTTTTATCTAGAGGGTAATTGGAGGTGAAGAAGAGAGTGCAGCCAGGGTGGAAAGAGTGGAGATTAAAGCAGGTATAATGAAGGCATCATGTGAATTGCAAATTATTTAAAAAATACTATGACCTTAATGTAGAATAAATAAAAAGAAACCACTGATGAATCTTTACAGAAATAAAACCTTTACTTCCTTTCATTGATTAACCTTTTGCTGACATCGTTGAAGAATTCATATTATTTTAAATATATTATTGAACACGTAAGCAAGTTTCCCGCCTCCAGACGCCTGCACTTATTTTCCAGTCAAGGACTCATGTTTGGTTTATTTCAGATAGAAAGAACTGTTCGAACCTTCCTGAAATATATTGAATTTGCTCGTGCGGTCGCCGTGGGAATCGGAATAATAACAATAAGAATAATATATAGTGGCACTTTTTCTGATGTCCTTGATGCATCCCTGCAATACAATTTAGAACGACTGCCACATTTGTTCTCATAAATATGGATGTCCACAGGATGAGGGGAAAAGAAGGTGCATTTAATGCCTTTATTTTTCAATAAGTCTTGTCAATTCTTCTTTCGTATTCATTCCCTTGACGAAGGGAACTCCATTTTTAAATACTTTATGATGTACTCATTTTATTGTCATGATTATAATTATTAATAATATTTTCACTATTTGATCAGGCAGAGCTATTGTTTAAAATAAAGTTTATTTGGAGACAAAACTGCAGCTTCGTTGGAACATCTATTTTTTACCTTCAACTTTTATCATTTTTAATCTTTTTTGCACCACAGTCGGGTTTAATCTAGGGAAGATTATCCCTTTAGATAAAAAAGAGGAAAAATAAGAGAGCGTCTTAGCAATAAACAACCTAAAGTACATTAAAAATACATCTCACTGTGAAGCTGGATCAGCGGGAGGCCTGTGTTAGCTGCTCTGCAACAAGATCGTCCCATATAAAGTTGATGTTTAATTCATTTTCTTAACCTCAGACAGTTATAATCCCGACAACAGAAGTTGTATAAAGTGTTGTTCTTTCTGTGTACTCTGGTAGGATCACCTCCAGGACTGGTTCTTGGACCCAGACCGGTTGGTTTCGGAACCAGGAGTGCTGTTGTTGGGCGTTCAGTGACGCAGTGGTTAGTGTGACTTGCAGCAAGAAAGTTGCAGGTTTGCTTCTCGCACCAAGAGAAGGCAACTTGTGACCTTCCTGTGTGGAGTGTGTATGTTCTCCCCGTGTTGCGTGGGTTTACTCCGGGCACTCCGGTTTCCTCCCACAGTCCAAAAAGATACAGGATTGATTGACAACTTGGGGAAATTGTCCGTATCGTACAGAATCGTTGTTTGCATTTGTGTGTCCTTTGACAGACTGGCGTCCTGTCCAGGGTGTCCCCCTCCTCTTGCCCAAATAAACTGGGATATACCACAGACCTGCTGAGAGACTGAGGTCCTAGGCCAAGAAAAGCCGAAGTAAAATTGCAAGACAGCCTGAAACAGTGGTGTCAAGACCAAGAATGATCTCAAGCACTATAGAAATAGAAACCACAGATATAAATAATGAGAAATGACTTCTGATTTATTGTCATTTATTCTCTCTATTCAACAGTTAACCCTTGTGTTGCCAGGGTGATTGTTCATCTCCATCACCAAAGACAACAGAAGGGATACCAAAAACCCATTGGTTGTCAGACCTTTGGTTAACCTTGACCTAGAGACAACACAAGAGATACCGCAAACACATTTGTTTTCAGACCTTTGGGTCACCTTGATCCAGAGACAACAGAATGCATAACACAAACACATTTGTTTTTGGACCTTTGGGTCACCTTGACCCAGAGACAACACAAAGGATACCAAAAGCATATTTGTTTGTCAGACCTTGGGGTCACCTTGACCAAAAGACAACTATAAGGCCTTGGGGTCACCTTGACCCAGAGACAACACAAAGGATACCACAAACACATTTGTTTTTGGACGTTTGGATCACCTTAACCCAGAAACAACACAAGGGATACCTCAAAAACATTTGTTTTTGGGCCTCTGATTTACCTTGACTCAGAGAGAACACAAAGGATACCACAAACACATTTGTTTTTGGACGTTTGGATCACCTTAACCCAGAAACAACACAAGGGATACCTCAAAAACATTTGTTTTTGGGCCTCTGATTTACCTTGACTCAGAGAGAACACAAAGGATACCACGAACACATTTGTTTTTGGACGTTTGGGTCACCATGACCCAGAGACAACACAAGGGTTAATCACTGAAAATATGAAATTTCTCAAGCACTTTTCATTAAACAGGATGAAAAGATGTTTGTATTTTGTTCCCTCATTATTCCACATTCCTTCATTCCTTCACATTACTTCCTTCAGCCTCCATCAAAATCAACATCAAGACCAAACCTGGAACGTAGATTATTCTCACGCTTGTTCAACTCTCGGATCTCAGTCCACCGGACCTTGAGAGTCGTTTGTCGCTGTCAATCATGTCCTGGTGGTTGGCTCCGACACGAAGGCGCTCGGAGAAGAGTGGTCGAAGGGAAGTCGGCGGACTTGTTTCTCCGGTTCCCTTCGGAGATGTTGGCCGTACACCTCGGTCTGGTACGAAGGCACTCGGGTTCGACCCAGAGCATGTTTTCGGAGACTTGATGACTTGTACGCCTTCGGGAACGCCTCGGGGACGAGGCAGGAGACGGCGTTTGCCGAGGGAAGACGACACCTTGGTTAACCTACTCCGTCAGTTACCTTCGTGATCCTGGGCTGGATAAGCTGGAGAAAATGGATGGTCGGTCTCTGATGATTGGGTTTTTTTTCCTTCCCCATGGTGTCGCCAGTTCATCTCACACCACCTCAATCTCTCACTCCTCTAATCAAGCACATGATCAATGGAGGCTTTTTCCAAGATCTCGATGAACTTCCACATTTATTGTCACATCCATCTTCCGAGACGGGAGTCAATTAATTACAAGAGGTTTTTTTTGTTTTTTTTTTACTCTGAACTTGTTTATCGTTACTGTGTGAGCGACGATGACCTGATGGCGACAGCTTTAAGACGAGGAAAACATCGATGCAAAGGTGTGGACTGACATGTTTTGTTAAAGAAATCTTAAGCAAAGATTGGAAAGACAATGAAAATAATGATTAAAAACATCTAAATATGAACCTAATTCAAAAATATAACTAATTTGACGTGAAAATGAATGAATAAACATTCAAAAACATTAAAGAAAAAGCCAAAAAAATTGAAAAAGATTGTCTTTTATTTTTTTAAATACAACACATTTTTTATAGAATTACTCCACAACTCACTGCACTATTTATCTGAGATCATCATAGTACTCCATGAGACACCATAGTATTATTTTAGGAGCAAATGTTATATTACTCGGCAAGTCACTTTAGTATTACTCCGCAAAACACAGCCGTATTTATCTGAGATTCTTTGAGTATCACTCCACGAGACATCATAGTATTCTTTTGTGAGTCGATTACTCTGCGAGTCTCTGTAGCGTTACTACGTAAGTAACGACGGTATTTATCCAAGATTCCCATAGTATTACTCCACAAGTCAACGTAGTATTATTTCGCCAGCCAATGTATTATTACTCGGTAAGTCACTGTTGTATAATCCGCAAAACACAACGGTATTTATCTGAGATTCTCGTAGTATTACTCCACGAGTCACCATAGTATTCTTTCACAACTCACCATAGTGCAAATAACTAGTATTTATCTGAGATTTTCGTAGTATCCCTCGGAGTCACCTTAATATTACTTCCCAAGTTATTGTAGTATTACTCTGCAATCCACTGTAATATTACTCCGCAAGTCACAGTGGTTTTACTATGCAAGTCACCGTGGTATTTATCTGAGATTATTATTATTAGAAGTATTATTTTCTAAAGTCAGTTTAGTATTACTCCACAAGTCACTTCCTTTATGGTTTTCCTGGGGCATTAACTTATATGTAAGCTTTTTTGTTAACTAGTACAACTTTTTTAAATTGCGTTTTGTTTTCAACCACAGGACTTGTACGAACTTTTATATTTAATTGTAAGATTACTGGTATTTAAAAATATTTCGTCAAAAGGTTGCAGGTGACGTGTCTCAGGTGTTAATTCTACTATTAAATTCCAGGAGTACGCGACAGTTCTAGTACATAAAAACATATTATACTTCTTCATTTGTTATATTTTAATGTATAAAACCATGCACGTTAAATTTATTTAAATCATGTTAGTCATGTTTATATCTGACATTTTTAACTTAGGAGCAAATTTATATATTTTTTAAATACTCTATTGACAAATTGTTATTCTTGAACTTTGTGGATTTACTATGGATTGTGTACTTTTGTTCATCATAGTTCGTATGTATATGATTTTTCTTTACAAAAGGGTGAAGTTTGTAACATTTTCTCTCTTATTTTAACAACTTGTTAATTTTCTTCTACTTGTGTTTATTGCTGGTCGAAGAACAATTCAAGATTTTTTTATCATGGAAAATTTCTGGTTAATCTTCATTATCTCGCGGAGCAGAGTTCTCTACTACTATTTTAATCATAGATTATAGATTATTTCACTGGTTTGTTGTTTGAGTCGACTGTTATATTTTTCTACACTTCTTGAGCTCTTTTTTTTATATCTTTATATTAATAAATATAAATATTATTTCACTTGTTTTGTGCACTTTTGTATTTTTTATTTATTTTGGTTAAGTGGAGATTGTTCTGACGTTCTTGCATTACAGTTTTATTTGAATGACACAGTTTAAAATGTAATAATAATATTGGTTAAAGCGGGTAAACAGTTGGTTTTTCATAATTTAGATATTTATTAAAACACAAAAAATGTATTCAAGGGATGTTTGTCATCCGATTTATTAATACAAATGTATCACTTTATTTTTCTTGAGGGTTATAATTTATGCAAGTCTGTAAATCAGAATATTTCTTGTTGAAATCATTGTATTTATCTTGGTATTAGAAAGATTTGTGTCAACTAAACACTCACGGGTCTGTATTTTAAACACTTTATTTGAATTCTCTCTTTATCTCTCTCGGGATAATACGTCTGCCAATACTCTTAAAGTTTCTGACATTTTTCCTTTCTCTCAAGTTTTTAAGAAGATGACTCGCCCGCCCCTGCAGTAATCTTGGATAATCTACAGAAAGTAGATTGATTGTTTTTAAATTGCTTCTTGGCAGCGCAGAGCCGTTGATTATGTGTCTGGTGAATAACAAGTCACTTAGACTTAGTCCGTCAACCAGAAAGACGATCGAACGTCACGTGACCGACTTTAAGAATCAGATCTAGTTTAGTTTCAGGATCAGCTAAAGAAACTGTTGAGTTATATTTGTCAGAGTTCATAATCAAGGTCATCCCGAAAACATATTTTGTTGTTTTTAATGTAACTGCACATGGTTCTTTTAAACCAGGGGTGTCAAACTGGTTTTCACCAGGGGCCACATCATCATAATGGCTCCCCTCAAAGGGCCAGATGTAACTTATAAATGTAACTAAATGTAAGCTAATGTAAAATAAATGTAACTACTCCTTAATGTTAAATGACTTTGAATTTATTACTTGAGAGGGGGCATAACTACTGTAAAACCAACAATTGTGAGCTGCTAAAAACATGTGTGATGTAGTATTTTACAATTAAATAAAAATGGCTGCACACAGCCTTGCATGTGGTGCACTAAATAAGATATATAAGGTAAGGCAGGCGGGCCACATAAAATCACATGGCGGGCCACATTTGGCCCGCGGGCCTTGAGTTTGACACATATGTTTTAAACAAACTGAAATTGAAATTGAAATTGTTGTGGCCGTGCAATGTTTCCCGCAGATCCTTGACATAAAAAAATTATAATAATAATTAATCCTGGATTCTAAAAGGCCTTAATTTGCATCAAAATACTTAAACTCTTATAACTCTTGAACAGATGACGAGTAAGATGTATACGCTAGTTTTTATATCTCAAAATATTTGGTTTGGTGGTGTCAACTTATATCATGTTTTCAACACTTGTAACTAAAGCTTCTAACCGTTGCGTAACCGATTACACAAAGGACATTTATGATCTCCACTAGAGAATTTTGTTTCCATTCAAAAACCTCCGATCTAATCCCTTCCAGCTCTTCCAGCAGCTTTGCGAAAAATATGTGTTTTGTTAAACCACTTTAAACAGGTAATAAATTAAAGCCAACATAACAGATAAACCACAGAAGTTTATTCACCTACTTCAGACTAGTGTATAGTGACTTCAGTCTGCGTTATAAATTTTATAATTTTTAAAGATTTTTGTAACTGACCTGGAACCGATTCAACGGGTAACAGAGCGCTCAAAAATCAATGAAAATTTTGGTTAATTATGAAGCCGTGCTAGTATTCTTGCAGTATAACTGCCAACACTGCGGTATTTCTTTGCGATTCTCATAGTATTACACCGTGAGTCACTGTGATATCTTTCGGCAAGTCACCCTAGTATTACTCCATGAGTCGCCATAGTATTAATCCGCAACTCAACTTGGTATTTATCTGAGATCTGAAGTATTACTCTGTGAATCAATTTGGTATTTATCCACAAGTCACCAAAGTATAACTCTTTAAGTCATTGTGGTATTGCTCTGTGATTCTTGTAGTATTACACTAGGAGTCACTGTGGTAATTCTCTGCAAATCACTGTAGTATTACACCACAAGTCACTGTAGTATTACACCACAAGTCACTGTGGTATGTGCCCCCGATTCGGTAATATTATTTAGCGAGTCACAGTAGTATTACTCCGCGAGTCACTGTGTTATTTCTCTGTGATTCTGGTAATATTTTTCAGCGATTCACCGTAGTATTACTCTGCAGGTCACCAGAGTATTCTCTCGCAAGTGAATGTTGTATTACTCGGCAAGTCACTGTAGTATTACTCTGCAGGTCAACGTGGTATTTGTCTGAGATTCTCGTAGTATTCCTTTGCGAGTCACCATAGTATTTCTCCTCAAGTCACCGCGGTTTGTATCTGAGATTCCCATAGTATTACTTTCAAGAGTCAATGTAGTATTACTTGGCAAATCACTGCCGTATTTATCTGAGAGTCTCATAGTATCTCTCCAAGAGTCACCATAGTATTATTTGGCGAGTCACTGTAGTATTACTCGGCAAGTCACTGTAGCATTACTCCACAAGTCAACGTGGTATTTAACTAAGATTCTTGTAGTATTCCTTTCTGAGTCACCATTGTATTACTCCACAAGTCGCTGTAGTATTACACCACAAGTCAACATGGTATTTATCTGAGATTATTGTAGTATTCCTTTGCTAGTCACCATTGTATTACTCCACAAGTCAACGTGGTATTTATCTGAGATTCTTGCAGTATTCGTTTCTGAGTCACCATTTTATTACGCCAGTCGCTGTAGTATTTCTCCACAAGTCAACGTGGTATTTATCTGAGATATTTGTAGTATTCCTTTGCGACTCACCATTGTATTACTCCACAAGTCAACGTGCTATTTATTTGAGATTATTGTAGTATTCCTTTGTGAGTCACCATTGTATTATTCGGCAAGTCAACGTGGTATTTATCAAAGATTCTTGTAGTATTCGTTTGTGAGTAACCATTGTATTACTCTGCAAGTCACTGTAGTATTACTCCACAAGTCAACATGGTTTTTATCTGAGATTATTGTAGTATTCCTTTGCGAGTAGCCATTGTATTACTCCACAAGTCGCTGTAGTATTTCTCCACAAGTCAACATGGTATTTATCTGAGATATTTGTAGTATTCCTTTGCAAGTCCCCATTGTATTACTCCACAAGTCAACATGGTATTTATCTGAGATTCTCGTAGTATTACTTTGTGAGTCACCATCGTATAACTCCACAAGTCAACATGGTATTTATCTGAGATTCTCGTAGTATTACTTTGCGAGTCACCATTGTATAACTCCGCAAGTCACAGTGGTATTTATCTGAGATTCTTGGAGTTTTCGTTTCTGAGTCACCATTGTATTACGCCACACGTCGCTGTAGTATTTCTCCCCAAGTCAACATGGTATTTATCTGAGATATGTGTAGTATTAATTTGCAACATGATATTTATCTGAGATTATTGTAGTATTCCTTTGCAAGTCACCATTGTATTACACCACAAATCGCTGTAGTATTTCTCCAAAAGTCAACGTGGTATTTATCTGAGATATTTGTAGTATTCCTTTGCGAGTCACAATTGTATTACTCTGCAAGTCAACATGGTATTTATCTAAGATTCTTGTAGTATTCGTTTCTGAGTCACTATTTTATTACAAGTCACTGTAGTAGTACTTGCAAGTCAATGCTGAAATAAACATCTTTTTTAAACTATGAAATCCATGATGTTTTTTATTTCTTCATTTTTGTTTAAAAAGTGTATTTTTTTTTACCTTCTTCAAGCTGTGAAGTCGTGTAGCCTGAAGACTTCTCGTGCCTGCGATCCCAAGAACACGACTCTACCACCGGGAAGCTACTGAATCAACACCTGCAACAAAAATCCCTTGTGGGGAGAAAAAAAAGAAGAAGAAGAAAACCCAGTTGGACTTCTGATGTCTTCTGCTGAATTATTAAAAAAATGAGTAGAGGGGGGGGGACCTTTATCTTCCACACGGGTTCTCGGGGACACGCTTCATGACGGGGTCAACAACTGTGGGCGCACATTTTCTCCAGAAGAACACACTGGCTGACTTCCAGAGCCGGGGTCATCGTAAAGAAAGTGTAAGAGAGAGAGAGAGAGAGAGAGAGAGAGTCAGTGGAAGCTTCAGCCACAAACACTGTTTCCCCGCCTGTGAAGGTGGACGCTGTTATCAGCTCGCTGTTGTTAATGACCCATCATTTCAGGAACGCTGTAACCTCCACATCAATTACCCAACAGGAGGAGCTCTATCTTTTTTTTTTTTATTATTATTAATACACGTCCGGGCTGCACACGACGGTCGCGCCAGTGTCGCTGACGCGATAGATCAGATCAACGGAAAACATGTAAACTGAGATATTTTCCTTTTTTTTTTTTCAATTTTCCTTGTCGTGATAAGCGTGCATCTGCCCGGGCGATAGTGTTGTGCGTTTGTTGTAATGAATAACTAAGCGGTGGTCTCGGCTATCTGATGCGGGATTGTTGAGGAAACAATAACGTGTTGTTCGCGGCGGGCGCCGGGGCACCATCCTCCAGATGCTCGCCGTTGGACAACAAAAAAAAAAAGAAATCCTGACGATAGGAGAGCAGTGATACATCACTCCGCCCTGGTGTGTGTCAGGTGACAGAGATAACAGCCGCCGCATTCTCTCTCAGGACAATGTCCGCATCCTCCAAGATAACAAATGGATGGTGCCGTCAGCCGGTCTAGCCCGCTAAGGCAGTCGCCCGGCTCTTACATGACATTTGATGCCTCTTATGGTTTCCTTTGGAACGGGAGAACATCGGAGCTCTGGTGAATTAAAAGGCCTCCAGACCAGCAGATAAAAAGCTTCACACCCTTGTAGAGTAAACAAACCTCACACAAGCTGCAGATAAAGGACATAAAAGGAACGACTTCCATATGTATGGGTTAGTTTAATGTGCAGAAGTCAGGCTACAACAAAATAAAACGGTGACTGAAAAGGATCGAGCCTCAAGTGGAGGAGTTGTTGGTGATGACTGAAGCATTGAACAAAATAACAAAATAAAGAATTTTAAGGAGTAACATTAGTGTGAGTATTGGCAAGAATCTGTCGATACGATATGCATCACGATACACTCATCTCAGGATACGATTTGTTTACGATATATTTCGATACTGTTGCATAATTTTTGGAATCAAGGTAACACTAAATTTTAGGGATTTTTTTGTAATTGTTCCACTCTCTTTTGGTTGAATTAATAGAACTGAAACCAAAATACGTCCAAAACATAAGGTTTAAAAGACAGTGGAGTCCACTGTATCCTCTCGTACTCAGTTGTCGCAGAGATCTCTTGCAGGATTTAATTGTTGTGACTATTTGCATCTTAATTATAAATATAATAATCAGAATATTTTATTTTGTACACACTGTTTTGAAATAATGACCATAAAAGAACTAAGCTAAAAATAAAATATTATTTACAAAAAAACTAACAAAATAACATTTATTTATTCATTTAAAAAAACAACAACTATGGCTACAGCTCTGTTGAATATTATTACAGCTATATAATAAAAAATATTGATATTTTCTGGTGTATCTATTTTTTTCTTGCAACCCTAATATGTTGGAAAACCGTAGGAACAACCGTATATTTATATATTGTCTTTTAAAAATACTAAAGCAGCTGCAACTGGCTGTATCCTCTCGTCCTCAGTCTTCACCGGGATGTTACGAGCTCTTACATGACATTTGATGCCTCTTATGGTTTCCTTTGGAACGGGAGAACATCGGAGCTCTGGTGAATTAAAAGGCCTCCAGACCACCAGATAAAAAGCTTCACACCCTTGTAGAGTAAACAAACCTCACACAAGCTGCAGATAAAGGGCATAAAACGAACGACTTCCATATGTATGCGTTAGTTTAATGTGCAGAAGTCAGGCTGGAACTCCAACAAAATAAAATGGTGACTGAAAAGGATCGAGCCTCAAGTGGAGGAGTTGTCGGTGATGACTGAAGCATTGAACACAATAACTAAATAAAGTATTATAAGGAGTAATATTAGAGTGTGTATTGGCAAGAATCTGTTGATACGATATACATCACGATACACTCATACACTTATCTCACGATTTGATTTCTTACAATATATTTCGATATAGTTGCATAATTTTCAGAATCAAGGGAACACTGAATTTTAGGGATTTGTTTTGGTCATTTTTTCCACTCTCTATTGGTTGAAATAATAGAACTGAAACTAAAATATGTCCAAAACATAAGGTTTAAAAGATAGTCGAGTTCGCTGTATCCTCTCGTCCTCAGTCAACGCCAAGATCTCTTGCAGGATGTCATTTTTTCTTTAGATATAGACGTGACTATTTGCATGTTAACTGTAAATATAAAAATAAGATGATTTTATTTTGTACACACTCATTTTTAAATAATGATGATAAAAGAACTAAGCCAGAAATAAAAAATATGATGAAAAAAAAATACCATCAATACAGTTCTGTTGAATATTATTACAGTTACATGAAAACAAATATTGATTTTTGCTGGTGTATCAATTTCTTTGTTACACCCCTAATATATTGGAATACTGTAGGAACATAGGTATTTATTGTCTTTTTTAAGATGCTCAAGCTGCTGAAACTGGTTGTATCCTCTCGTCCTCAGTCTTCACCGGGATGTTACGAGCTCTTACATGACATTTGATGCCTCTTATGGTTTCCTTTGGAACGGGAGAACATCGGAGCTCTGGTGAAGTAAAAGGCCTCCAGACCAGCAGATAAAAAGCTTCACACCCTTGTAGAGTAAACAAACCTCACACAAGCTGCAGATAAAGGACATAAAAGGAACGACTTCCATATGTATGCGTTAGTTTAATGTGAAGAAGTCAGGCTACAACAAAATAAAACGGTGACTGAAAAGGATCGAGCCTCAAGTGGAGGAGTTGTCGGTGATGACTGAAGCACTGAACAAAATAACAAAATAAAGAATTATAAGGAGTAATATTAGTGTGAGTATTGGCAAGAATCTGTCGATACGATATGCATCACGATACAATTAAACACTTAACTCATGATACGATTTGTTACGATATATTTCGATATAGCTGCATCATTTTCGGAATCAAGGGAACACTCAATTTTAGGGATTTTTTTGTAATTGTTCCACTCTCTTTTGGTTGAATAAATAGAACTGAAACTAAAATACGTTCAAAACATAAGGTTTAAAAGATAGTGGAGTCCACTGTATCCTCTTATCCTCAGTTGTAGCCGAGGTCTCTTGCCGGATTTCATGGTTGTGACTATTTGCATGTTAATTATAAATATAAACATCTGATTATTTTATTTTGTACACACTGTTTTGAAATAATGACCATAAAAGAACTAAGCAAAAAATTAAATATTATTTACAAAAAAACAAACAAAATAACATTTATTTATTCATTTAAAAAAACAACAACTATGGCTACAGCTCTGTTGAATATTATTACAGCTATATAATAAAAAATATTGATATTTTGTGGCGTATCTATTTTTTTCTTGCAACCCTAATATGTTGGAAAACCGTAGGAACAACCGTATATTTATATATTGTCTTTTAAAAATACTAAAGCAGCTGCAACTGGCTGTATCCTCTCGTCCTCAGTCTTCACCGGGATGTTACGAGCTCTTACATGACATTTGATGCCTCTTATGGTTTCCTTTGGAACGGGAGAACATCGGAGCTCTGGTGAATTAAAAGGCCTCCAGACCACCAGATAAAAAGCTTCACACCCTTGTAGAGTAAACAAACCTCACACAAGCTGCAGATAAAGGACATAAAAGGAACAACTTCCATATGTATGGGTTAGTTAAATGTGCAGAAGTCAGGCTGGAACTACAACAACATAAAACGGTGACTTAAAAGCTGAAGAGGATCGAGTCTCAAGTGGAGGAGTTGAGAGTTGTCGGTGATGACTGAAGCATTGAACAAAAGAACTAAATAAAGAAGTATATGGAGTAAAATTATGAGTGTGTATAGGCAAGAATCTGTCGATACGATATCCATCACGATACACTTATCTCACTATACGATTTGTTACGATATATTTCGATACAGCTGCATCATTTTCGGAATCAACAGAACACTGAATTTGTTGTAATTGTTCCACTCTTTTTTGGTTGAATTAATAGAAATGAAACTAAAATATTTCCAAAACATAAGGTTTAAAAGATAGTGGAGTTCACTGTATCCTCTCGTCCTTAGTCGCCGTTGAGATCTCTTGCAGGATTTCATTGTTCCTTTAGCGATAGACATCACTTGAACTTGAACAATGGAACTAAAAATAGAATTATATGGAGTAATTTTAGTGTGTGTATTGGCTAGAATCTGTCGCATCACGACACACTAATACACTTTTCGCACAATAAATTTTGTTACGCTATATTTCTAAACACTCCGGGAGTGAGGATCTCTATGAGGAGAAAAGTGTGGGTTTAAATCTGCTGCTTTTTGACCCAAACTGTCCTTCTATGCCCACATGACCCAAGTTGTGCTTCTGTTCCACCGAGCGAACACAGTTAAAACGAACACTTCGGAGAAGGTCATCCCTGCTATTATTAGGTTCTAGGCTTGGCTACTACTGTAGTGCACTTGACTCTGGCATCAGGAGGCTCCGTGTGAACAGACTCCTGTTGATCTGCAGCACTGCTGCTCGGCAGACGGGAAGAGAAGTGACCACTGCACTGGACATATGCTCCGACTGAAGCAGGGTTTACGGGAGCCTACTTGAAGAAATTGAAATGAGTCGCAGATTCATGGAATTATTTGACCAAAAGATAGTTTTTTTTCCAAGTGTATGCTGAACGTTTAGCTCTTCACGCTGACCTAGGGTCAAGAAGTTTGTGCCGAAGAGCCTGTTATTCAAGGTCTCTGGGAAGAGGAGTGAGTCCAGGTTTCCTTTTCGGTAGTCTGGTACAACAAGAGGCCGGAGATAGCCCTTCATTTCCAGCATATCATGTAACGCCTCCTAGAGACGGCAGTTGATTCAGAACTCTGCAGCGAGAATTCTGACCCGCTTAAGTAGGAGAACTCACATTTCTCCGATCCTTAAAACTCTTCACTGGCTTCCAGTTTCTTTCAGGATCAACTTTAAAATTCTGGTTCTTACTTTCAGAGCTATTCATGGTCAGGCTCCTCCTTACATCACTGATCTGATCCAGCCTTACACCCCAGCTCGGTCTCTGAGGTCTGTGGATCAGAATCTACTTATGGTTCCACGCACACGGCTCAGGACCAGAGGAGAGAAATCTTTTCAGGCTGTTGCTCCTAAGCTTTGGAACGATCTTCTCTCTCTTTGCGCTTGATGGAGTCTACTGACTCCTTTAAGAAACATCTTAAGACGTTTCTATTTGTTCAGGCTTTTCCTTGAATTTCTCGAACTCCTGTGTTGTTCTCGGTGTTGTCTTGATCTTTGAAGTATGTACTGTTTTGAGTATTGTTTTGATTGTTAAAGCGCTTTGTGACCCTGGTCTCGAAAAGCGCTATATAAATAAATATTACTTACTTACTTACTTACTTTAAACTACGTCTCGGAAGAGCTGATGTTGCTAAAAGCCGACCCGTTCTGTGATCTCCTTGCTAATCCTTCTTGTAAAGTTATTAATCTTGTTGCAATACTGACTACTATCAAGGTGTGACAATAACAAAAATCTCAAAACAACCAGATGGAAATAAATATTAAACTACAATGAATTATTCAGTATAATTAATTATACATTAGTTTAAAATAGGATTTGATCATATTATATTTTTTTTATTTCATATTATTTGAGATCTGCTGTTGAACTGTTGAATACTTAAAGTTAGAATTTCACAAATTTTCTACTCACTCTTTTCAGAGTAATGAGTACCTATTTGGATTAAAGGTTTTCTTAAGAAATTGTTATTCATTTGTATGTTTTGGTTTGTCTTTTTGAGCGACAACAACTGAGCTCTAGCTGCTACATTAGTATGAACTTAAATTTTTGTCTATAACTCTAAAAAAGAACAGGGTACTCTGAAAGTAATCCCAACCATTATTCAACATGAGAGTGAGTAGAGAATTAGTGAAATGTGAATTTTGTCTGAACTATAACTTGGACTTGACTAACATATGACTCATTTACAGAAGCATGTTTTTGCCTGTGAGCTCAAACTAACACGTCATTTCCACTCCAATAGTTCCTCTTGGCCTAATAACTCACTTCACGGGACCAACAATTTTCAAATCATTAACGAAGGCCATTTATCCAACATCTTCATACTTTATTATCTTTTTTTTAATAACTTTTGCCGCTGGTGTTTCTTCGGATCAGTTGTGGTGAAGAAGGTTTCACACAAACTAGTCTTCATCACCTTGCTATTGTATTGTATCTTAGTAAATCAACTGCAATCCAGGGTTATGACTCTCAACTAAACAAAATGACCTCCTAAATTTGAGTGTTTTTACTGTATAAGGAGTTCAAGCATGATCTTGGCCTTTAGCAATGAGCATATAAGGTTGTTGCCTTTGCTACTTTGGTTTATTTAGGGGTTGTTTATCGGAAAGAATCTAGAGTTACGATACATATACAGGGGCAACGATACGAAACATTGTGATATATTATGCGATACTGTAGGATATTTAATATGTAAAAGGATATATTTGTAGTATCGTCGAGTACTTTTGACTCTTGACGAAATCTGCTTCCATTTGTTTTGAAATGTCCAAACATCGGATTTAAAAGCTACTAGTTTTTACTGTATCCTCTCGCCCTCAGTGTTGCTGGGAATCTTGTAGGATTTAATTTTCCCATTAGCTGCGGCGGCTGTAGTGGCTGCTGCCATCTAGTGGCAGGAAGTTTAATTGCAACACAAAAATAAACAAGCTCTGTTAATATTTTTAAGTTAATTTTAAATAAAGATTTGAATTATTTTTTTGTAATCACACTTCATCGAACTATGAACCATGAAAGAATTATGGTAAAAACAATAAGATTTAAAAAACTAATGACAATAAATAGAATATCAATACAGTACCATGATAAGAATATTGTATTTTTCTAACACCACTGTCGTTTCAATAGCATTTTTTGTGCGTTTAGATAAACTTAAATGGTCTAGAGCAGGAGTCTTTACCAGTGCAGGCAGAGCAGACTTGAATTTTGTTCAACCCCAGATGGTTAAGGAATAAACTCATAACATCAAATGTTATAATTTACTGTTTATAGCGTTTGATAATTGAGGGAAGATTGAACAGATCGTTAAAATAAAAGTTAGACTAAAATGATCCAAGTGAAAACACACAAAAATCTTGGAACATTAAACAAAACGAAACATAAAATCATATAAGTAAAAGACGATTAAAAAGAAAACACCCCTGGTCTAGAGTTTTGTGTACATCTATGAAGTAATTTATTGAATTCAATTAGATACAACTGTAAGCAGCACATTTCAACAATAAGCTTGAAGGAGAAAAGGAATATAAAGAAGCGATTCGATAATTAAGTAAAACCTGGCGAGATTTTATATATCTTTTTTTGTGTGTGCCTTACGTGGATGGAAAGTGATAAAAGTTTAAAAAGATTGATTTTTTTGAAGGACTGCTTTCGTTGAGGATTTCAACTTATCGCCGCCTCTGTGGAATAATGTATATGATGTGATGAAAGAAAATCCAACCCTTATAGAAGCAACTTTTACAAAAGAGAGAATAACAAATGACGTCAATGGTGGTGGGATTTAGTCTTGATGAAAGAAACCTTTACAGAGAGAGAGAGAGATAGAACGCTGGCAGGCCTGAAGAAGAAGTGCAGCACCAGAGGAGGATGAAGAGCTGCCTTTATAAAAAATCATCTCTCTTTCATAGCAGCTCTTTATAGAACAAACCTGAAAATGAAGAACGCTTGTTTATGATCATAAATTCAAAGTAGGAACGCAGTTGAACGGGAAGCCTTGAGTAACAGTTGTGCAGAAGAATCCTAGCGAGAGTTAATTGTCTGTGAGATTATGAATCGAGTCATGCAACATTTATTGTTTCTTCGCTCTCATCTGAGCCGGGAATCGATGGCAAGAGCATCACCATGGAAAACACATCCAGTCCTGAAGTGCGAATCAGAGAGCGGAATGAGGGAGATACTAGAAGAAAATGAGAAGGCAATTCGGCGGCTATCATGGAAAGAGGGACATGACACCTGTGCATGGAGTCGCGGCGCGAGTGACACTTGAAGTGTTCCATCTCAGGTCATCAGCCGCCGTCCATTCACAACTATCTCTGATGAAGTGCCGTGAAGTGCTTTATCAATCACACAGATTTCAATGACCAGGGTCTTCTTGGGCGAGGGAACAATAAGAAGGAGCGATCTTGGATCTTTACAATTCACGTAACGCTTGTCATAACGACGCGTGTTTTGTGAGAAGAAATCGTAGAAGCAAAGACATGGAAAATATATTTTAAAAATGGTATGAAAAACTTGCTTTGTTGTGTTTTGTGAAGCAGTGTACTAACTCTAAAGCCCACTAGGTTGTGCCCTGGCTTAAAAAAAACCCCATTGTGCTGGTATAGCATAAATCATAGAGAATAGTAAGTAAGTAATTTATATTTAAAGAGCCCCTTTCTAGACCAGGGTCACAAGCAGGGCCGGGTCTAGGCAGGGGCAAGAGGGGGCCTGGCCCCCTCAAATAAATGTTGTGCCCCCTCAAACTTACATGTAAGTAAGTAAGTAACAGCACAATGCCCCCTCAAGATTTGTGGCTGCCCCCTCATACATGCCTGTCTAGACCTGGCCCTGGTCACAAAGCACTTAAACAATCAAAACAATACCTAATAACCTCAGTCTGACAATGCAATTATTCGCTAAATTCTGAACTGATTTTCAAAGAGTTCAGTCCGTATTTGTTTCATTTATGAAATTCATCATATTCAAATATTATTTTTTTTTATAATAATAAAAATAATGCCTATCTATCTGGACTGAGGTTTAAAAAACAAACCCCATAAAAAGAAGCTTGACAAATGAGCGATTTATGATTTACTTTTATAGTGTAAACACATCATTCCTCTATGGACGTAATGAACTGCAGGAGCGAGTGGGTCTGTACCAAGATGGCCGCCCTGTATACACACCGCTCTAGTGGACGGCAGCAGTGGATGCGGTTTCTAAGTTTATATGTCTATGGGTTCAGAGCCAAAGATTATAGAGCAGAGGGCTCACTCCTTTGCATCATGAAGCCTCATCCGCTGTTTCATGAAACCTTGTCACTTGTTTTATATTATTTATTTTCTTGTTCTACAATACTACAAATATATACTTGATACTACACTATCACAACACCAGAGTCAAGTTCTCCACAATACTACACATATATACTTGTTACTACACTATCACAACACCAGAGTCAAGTACTGGACAATACTACACATATATACTTGTTACTACACTATCACAACACCAGAGTCAAGTACTGGACAATACTACACATATATACTTGTTACATCACTATCACAACACCAGAGTCAAGTTCTCCACAATACTACAAATATATACTTGTTACTACACTATCACAACACCAGAGTCAAGTTCTCCACAATACTACAAATATATACTTGTTACTACACTATCACAACACCAGAGTCAAGTTCTCCACAATACTACAAATATATACTTGTTACTACACTATCACAACACCAGAGTCAAGTTCTCCACAATACTACAAATATATACTTGATACTACAATATCACAACACCAGAGTCAAGTTCTCCACAATACTACAAATATATTCTTGAAACTACACTATCACAACACCGGAGTCAAGTACTGGACAATACTACACATATATACTTGTTACTACACTATCACAACACCAGAGTCAAGTACTGGACAATACTACACATATATCCTTGTTACTACGCTATCACAACACCAGAGTCAAGTATTGGACAATACTACACATATATACTTGTTACATCACTATCACAACACCAGAGTCAAGTTCTCCACAATACTACAAATATATACTTGTTATTACACTATCACAACACCAGAGTCAAGTTCTCCACAATACTATAAATATATACTTGTTACTACACTATCACAACACCAGAGTCAAGTTCTCCACAATACTACAAATATATACTTGTTACTACACTATCACAACACCAGAGTCAAGTTCTCCACAATACTACAAATATAAACTTGTTACTACACTATCACAACACCGGAGTCAATTACTGGACAATACTACACATATATACTTGTTACTACACTATCACAACACCAGAGTCAAGTTCTCCACAATACTACACATATATCCTTGTTACTACACTATCACAACACCGGAGTCAATTACTGGACAATACTACACATATATACTTGTTACTACACTATCACAACACCGGAGTCAAGTTCTCCACAATACTACACATATATACTTCTTACTACACTATCACAACACCAGAGTCAAGTACTGGACAATACTACAAATATATACTTGTTACTACACTATCACAACACCAGAGTCAAGTACTGGACAATACTACACATATATACTTGTTACATCACTATCACAACACCAGAGTCAAGTTCTCCACAATACTACAAATATATACTTGTTACTACACTATCACAACACCAGAGTCAAGTTCTCCACAATACTACAAATATATACTTGTTACTACACTATCACAACACCAGAGTCAAGTTCTCCACAATACTATAAATATATACTTGTTACTACACTATCACAACACCAGAGTCAAGTTCTCCACAATACTACAAATATATACTTGTTACTACACTATCACAACACCGGAGTCAAGTACTGGACAATACTACACATATATACTTGTTACTACACTATCACAACACCGGAGTCAAGTTCTCCACAATACTACACATATATACTTCTTACTACACTATCACAACACCAGAGTCAAGTACTGGACAATACTACACATATGTACTTGTTACTACACTATCACAACACCAGAGTCAAGTACTGGACAATACTACACATATATACTTGTTACATCACTATCACAACAGCAGAGTCAAGTTCTCCACAATACTACAAATATATACTTGTTACTACACTATCACAACACCAGAGTCAAGTTCTCCACAATACTACAAATATATACATGTTACTACACTATCACAACACCAGAGTCAAGTTCTCCACAATACTATAAATATATACTTGTTACTACACTATCACAACACCAGAGTCAAGTTCTCCACAATACTACAAATATATACTTGTTACTACACTATCACAACACCAGAGTCAAGTACTGGACAATACTACACATATGTACTTGTTACTACACTATCACAACACCAGAGTCAAGTACTGGACAATACTACACATATATACTTGTTACTACACTATCACAACACTAGAGTCAAGTACTGGACAATACTACACATATGTACTTGTTACTACACTATCACAACACCAGAGTCAAGTACTGGACAATACTACACATATGTACTTGTTACTACACTATCACAACACTAGAGTCAAGTTCTCCACAATACTACACATATATACTTCTTACTACACTATCACAACACCAGAGTCAAGTACTGGACAATACTACACATATATACTTGTTACTACACTATCACAACACCAGAGTCAAGTACTGGACAATACTACACATATATACTTGTTACATCACTATCACAACAGCAGAGTCAAGTTCTCCACAATACTACAAATATATACTTGTTACTACACTATCACAACACCAGAGTCAAGTTCTCCACAATACTACAAATATATACTTGTTACTACACTATCACAACACCAGAGTCAAGTTCTCCACAATACTATAAATATATACTTGTTACTACACTATCACAACACCAGAGTCAAGTTCTCCACAATACTACACATATGTACTTGTTACTACACTATCACAACACCAGAGTCAAGTACTGGACAATACTACACATATGTACTTGTTACTACACTATCACAACACTAGAGTCAAGTACTGGACAATACTACACATATGTACTTGTTACTACACTATCACAACACCAGAGTCAAGTACTGGACAAAACTACTACTCTTTTTGCATTTGGAGATTTAAAAACAATTTTAAAAAACAGTGATTATGTTCGGTTTAAAAATACATTACAGATTTAAGCAGCAAGTACCTTTTTTTCTTCTTCTAAGCTCAGAATTTTAAGTCGGAGCTAAGCATCAGGAAACCATCATAACTCGCTTCAGAGACTTTTCACACCTGTTTCCTTTACTCTCATGATCCGGTCCCTCGTATTCCACGAGTCAAATAAACACTTTATTATGTATATTAAGAGCCTGATCTATTTGTCTGATTGGTCTGATGATATAAACACGGAGGGCTACGACCATATGGAGCCCTGAAGGAAACACCATTATTCCTTCCAGGGAAACTATAAAGGTTCTCATTATACTCCAAACATGAAGCAGCTGCAACGCTTGGATTTCACCCACGAGACGAACATTTTCCTTCACCAGATAATTAAAATTCATATTCATAAATCTCAGGCATGTTTTTGTTTTGCAGCTGAGAGTCGGGGAGAAATTTGATATAGGTTCAAAGTTTAGAGGCATTTGTCTTCGGGTGTCTGAACGTGCGATTAGAGTGGAGCTCCCCGCAAGCCTCATGCTAAGCGCAACGTTAATTGACTTCATTAATTCAGAACGACGGCTTGACGCTTGGTTGTCTGCTTTTATTTAACGCCCGAGGCTCGACCTCACGCGTGTGGACGACGTGTTGAGGAAAGACATCAATTAGAAGATTGTTGAAGATCCGCTCGTAGGTTTGTGAAGCTCTCAATGGGACAACAATACAATATATAGGGATACCGTAGTAACAAGGATATATGTGTAGTATTGTCCAGTACTTGGTAGTGTTGTGATAGTGTAGAAAAAAGTATATATATGTATTATTGTCCAGTACTTGACTCTGGTGTTGTGATAGTGTAGTAACAAGTATATATGTGTAGTATTGTCCAGTACTTGACTCTGGTGTTGTGATAGTGTAGTAACAAGTATATATGTGTAGTATTGTCCAGTACTTGACTCTGGTGTTGTGATAGTGTAGTAACAAGTATATATGTGTAGTATTGTCCAGTACTTGACTCTGGTGTTGTGATAGTGTAGTAACAAGTATATATGTGTAGTATTGTCCAGTACTTGACTCTGGTGTTGTTATAGTGTAGTAACAAGTATATATGTGTAGTATTGTCCAGTACTTGACTCTGGTGTTGTGATAGTGTAGTAACAAGTATATACAGTATGTGTAGTATTATCCAGTACTTGACTCTGGTGTTGTGATAGTGTAGTAACAAGGATAATATTTGTAGTATTGTCCAGTACTTGACTCTGGTGTTGTGATAGTGAAGTAACAAGTATATATGTGTAGTATTGTCCAGTACTTGACTCTGGTGTTGTGATAGTGTAATAACAAGGATAATATCTGTAGTATTGTCCAGTACTTGACTCTGGTGTTGTGATAGTGAAGTAACAAGTATATATGTGTAGTATTGTCCAGTATTTGACTCTGGTGTTGTGATAGTGTAGTAACAAGGATAATATTTGTAGTAGTATCAAGTACTTGACTCTGGTGTTGCAGAATAAACAGACCACATGACTCAACACAATGAATATTTGTTTGTAATTGTAAAAATATTATTATTGTTTTAAGTTTTAAACACACTTTATTTAACTGTAAACCACAAGAAAAAACGAAGGTAAAACCCCAAAAATGAAAAAAAATATATTTATTTAATATTAATCAATACAATGCTGTTATCAATACAGTATCATGAAAAAGAATATTATGATACGTCACCTTTTTCTAACACCCTGTGGATATATTTGACAGTCAGTAGATGTTATTTTGTTTTATAAAACATTAATGATTGTCTTTGATCCTTTAATTTATTCCCTTTCAGATATGAAAAGGAACTTTTTAATTTTTGATTTAAGTATAGAAAATTCCATCACAGATTCAAGAAATCCAATATGTCATCAATACAAACATCTCTTTTATTATGGTTGTCAAACTCAATAACTGGCCAAAACAAATTCAACTTTTCAGGCCAAGATATATAAACTAAACTGTGCCAAGAAGAAGGAGTTTAACTGTTATTTGTTCTTTTAATTCTTGGAAATACTGTCATTTTTTATCCCCCAATTCCTTTTCTTTCTTTCAATGTTTTTCTTTAATTAATTAAATAGTCTTTATAAAAATTGACAAATGCCACCTTTAAAGTTCAGAAAAAAAAACATTTTTCTTTCTCTTTTGTTGTGACCTTTTCTCAATTTCATTTTATATTCTAATCCAAAAATGTGGCTTATGAAGAGTTTAGTTTTTTTAATCATCAAATCAATCCCATTTAGTTTGAAGAAAAAAAAAATCCTTAGTTGTAATACATTTTTAATGAATTTCATTGACATGTCAGTTAATAAAACCCTGATTGACAGCAATTCCAGCACTTCAAAGAAAAGGGGGCACCACTTAAAAAAGGCGCCTTTTAGAATGTAGTTTTACAAATAATACATTAAAAATTTTGAAGTATAAATAAACACAATTACGAATACTTTTGAAGTTAATTTACAGACCACATGACTCTTGACGAAGTCGTAACTGCTTTCATTTGTTTTCAAACCAAAATATGTCCAAACATCAGCTTTAAAAGCTGCTGGAGTCACTGTATCCTCTCGTCCTTAGTCATTGCCATTTTATTGTTTGTTTAACTACGGATGATGTCATGACTGCTGCCATCTAGCGGCTGGACATTGAATTGAAACGAAAAAAATAACAAACGCTGTGAATATTTGCATGTTAATTGTTAAATAAAAATTATTTTATTTCAAACACAATTTATTGAACTGTAAACCATAAAATAAGTATGGTAAAAAAAAAAATGATTTGAAAGATTAAAAAAAACAACGTTTCTTTCCAATTTCTTCTAATAAAATAAAAAAGTGTTTCTTTCACTACTTTAATAGAATGTTTCTGACTTCCTATAAGACTTTTTTGAAAAATCCATTCAAGTGCAATGAGATTGATTTAAGGTTTTTCCTTTTGGTCAAAAAAGAAAAAGTTCTCGCTGATGAAAAAGGGAACATTGTTGATGGAGCAGTTCAAACCCTAACAACTGCCTATCTATTTGTCTGAGCCCCTCTCCTCCTCTTGGTCTTCCTTCACTGCTGTGTCTTTGGGTGATATTTTGGCACTAGTGAACAAGATGAAACCCTCCTCTTGCTCAGATAACGTCCAAACAAAGGGGGGGAGATTTTCTCTTTGATCAATTTAATTTTGTCAAAGAAAATCTCAACAACGCATTGCTGTCAGCTTCACAGAAGACAGGCGTGATTTGAGGAGCAGGAGACGCTTTTATTTGTTCAGGCTTTTCCTTGATTTTCTGGAACTCCTGTTGTTTTATCAGTTTTATCTTGCCCTTTAAAGCATATACTTTATTGAATATTGTTTTGATTGTTTAAGCGCTTTGTGACCCTGGTCTGGAAAAGCGCTATATAAATACTTTTTTACTTACTTACCTACTATAGTAAGAACCTTGTGGAGCTGGATTAGAGACCGGTTCAGGTGAGGAGATCGTCACTCTGGCTTGTTTTGGAAATAAGAGGAACGGACTGAAAATGAAGTTCTCATTTCAAATCGAGGCTTTTTGATGCAAGTTTGTATATAAAACTGAGGCGACAAACTTCAAAAGAAACTTGAGTCCCGTGGTCTCATTACGTGACACCGACTTAATCAGTCCCTCAAATAGCAAAGTCTTTGCATCTGTGAGGAAGTTCGGGCGACGCTGTTGACGAATTATCTCAATTCCCAACATAGCGGTTTTGATTGAGGAAAAATAAGTGAGTGAAAAAAACGTCAGAATAATAGACTAAATATGTATTTCTAGATGAAAATCAAATGATCTGCAGCAAGGAAAAGTGGCAAAGAGCCAGAGCTGCAGTGCAGTCGGGATGAGGTAACTTGAGAAGTCGCCCGAGCCCTTGCGTCGCGCTCACACGGTGACGCTTACAAAGATGAGCTGCGGATCCTTCTCAAGACATTTTGGCACAGAAAGAGTTTATGCTGCACCGTCAGTCCTGGAGCAAACTTGAGCTCTTCACTATGATTAAAGACAAGAGTCGTGATATCCTGATTCAAGGTGAAAGTTAAACCTAAGTTTGGTTCTTTTTAGGTTTGTCACTCGGTTTTTGTATCGGCAAGAATCTGACGATACGATATATATCACAACTAAATACGATATATAGTGATAGTGTAGTAACAAGGATATACAGTATGTGTAGTATTGTCCAATACTTGACTCTGGTGTTGTGATAGTGTAGTAACAAGTATATATGTGTAGTATTGTCCAGTACTTGACTCTGGTGTTGTAGAATTTACAGACCACATGACTCTCGACAAAGTCGTAAGTGCTTTCATTTTTCATTTGTCATATGTCAAAACATCAGCTTTAAAAACTGCTGAAGTCACTGTATCCTCTCGTCCTCAGTCATCACCATTTTATTGTTTAGCTACGGATGATGTATTGACTGCCACCATCTGGTGAAGTTGAATTGAAACGAACTGTCAACCATAAAATAAATATGATTTGAAAGTTTTAAAAAAAACATTTCTTTCCAATTTCTTTAAAAAAGAAAAATAAAACATATATAGTTTGAATATTGATACAGTATTGTGAACAAATGACAGCGATATATTGTATCGATATTTTGTTTTGGCAAAAATCTAGAGTTACTATACGTACATATCACTATACAGGGGCAACGATACAATACTTTGTGAAATATATAGTGGATACTGTAGGAACAAGGATATATTTTTAGTATTGTCCAGTACTTTTGATTCTTGATGATTTTGTTACTGCTTTCATTTGTTTTGAAACCAAAATACGTCCATATATGAGCTTTAAAATCTGCTGGAGTCACTGTATCCTCTCCTCCTCAGTCATCGCTGGGAATCTTGTAGGATTTAATTGTTCCATTTGCGGCAGAGGACGTAGTGACTACTGCCACCTAGCGGCCGGAAGCTTAATTGCAACACAAAAATAAACAAACTATAAACTATATATATAATATTTGTATGTTCATTTTTAAATACAAAATCGAATTACTTTTTTCTTAACACACTTTATTATGAACCATAAAATAAATAAGGAAAAAAATATGATTTGAAAGCTACAGAACAAACAACAGAGCTTACAGCAGGTGTTCATATTTTGAGAAGCGCTTTTTCTACGTACTTTTACATAGTAGAGAAAGTATTTCTTTGTTGTGAGAGCCAGAAAAGTCGTTGTTCCTGCAGTATTACAATATATCGTGTCGTCACACATGTATCGTGATCGATTCACAGCCCTACTAAATTACACATCCACCCATGTTCACACAATGATGGGAGTAGGCTGCGACGCGCAACACAGTTATTTTCAAAATAACATAATAAATTGTTAGTTTTCTTCTTTTTTTACTTCCATTTTTTTTATTATATCCTGTAAGTATATAAACAGTATAACATTATTTCAGTTGAGGATGTGAGAATTAGTCAGTGATCAAACATTTCCAAAGTGAAAAGAAAACTACAAACTTCTCTAAAACACTAATAAATAATTGTGTCCTGATCTCTTGTCATCCATGGAAGATTATTTTTGTTCACAACATTCTTATCAATTCATAAACAAGGTATTAACAAAAGACTCTTAAACTCCATTAATTCTAATGCTATGACAGCTTAATAATGATTGATTGAGCAGATAAGAGAAAAGTATAGTTATTTTTTCTCAGTTGTTTTTTTTTATAGGGCAAAAAACAAACTATCAGAGAGTTTAATGAAATGTTCTTTATCGAACAACGATCTTGTCAAAAGGTAAAAGAATAAAACTTTGTAATCATTCCGAGGCTGAGTAAGTGGCCGCATGGCAATACAAGTACGATTTCAATAATTTAAAAAAGAAAGCTCCGGCTCCTTCCACGACTCCCCCGCGCACCTACATCAAGAATTCAATATAGCAAATTATTTTCATATTGACAAGGAGATTGCTTCTCTCTTAAATGAATGTAAGATGAACCGCTTCTGAAGAGGGAAAAGAGTGATTGTTGTGGTTTCAGCTGGATAGTTTCAATCATGGTAAATGGATTTTCTTGATGCCAAAGTAGCTGCTTTATAGATCTGCCGTGTGAGGAAGCGGAGCAAACTCATTTAGCCGGAATATTGCTGACTGCTAAGACACCTTCATGCATTAACAAACCTGAACCAGCAGGAAATGTGAATTTTCCTCCGCTTCCTCCTGGTGGTGTGTTTTCCTCGCTAACCCATCTCTGACGGATCATTTCAGGAACCGTCAGAGATGCACCTTCAATTACCGGCAGTGTTTGTTTAGTGGTCCACCTCCGGTGCTCTGTGTCTCCATCTTCCCTCGTCTTACGGTCCCAGAGCGAAGCGTTCACACTTCGCTACGAGCCGCTCTGTGATTATCATAGTCTTAATACAGTTTTTTTTTTGAAGGCAAGTACTCCCGAGGTGATACCAACACCTTCCACATGACCTACATCTACTGGAAAAGATAGTCATCTGGAAGGTAGTGTTATTTGTATTGATTTATGTTAAACTTTTGTCCCTCGGTTCAATATCCAATGAACCTGGATTGTCATCGTATCACAGCGACGCTCGTAAACAAGCAGGTCAAACATCCATCGGTTAAAAGCAATCACGCTTTTTCTTCTTTTTTTCACATCGCAAAATGACCTTTTTCTTCACACTTGGCGCAAGAGACACGATGTCTATGACCAGTTATTATATTATTGTGCCTTTTTTTTGTCAAAGAATAAATGAGATGAAGTGGAATATTCATTCTCTGTATTCATTCATTCATTCATTCGTCAGGAACGATGCAGTCGACATACTGTATTTTCCGGACTATAAGTCGCAGTTTTTTTCATAGTTTGTCCGGGGCCGCGACTTATACTCTGGAGCGACTTATGTGTGAAATTATTAACACATTATTACCAGTATGTCATTTCACATGTTATTTTCACACTAAACCGCAAGAGGGCGCTCTAGGCCTGTGTTGATAATTTCAACGTAGATGAGGAAGCGCCGCATCTTCTAGATTTCATTGGATTTAAGTTATTTGGAGTTACACGGATTGTTTGGTAAATTTCCTAGCATGTACAACCATGTGCATACCGTACAATTATTCAGCCTGTTGTTGCCTCTATTCTATTTTTATTTTAAATTGCCTTTCAAGATGACATGTCTGTTCTTGGTGTTGGATTTTATCAAATAAATTTCCCCCAAACATGCGACTTATACTCCAGTGCGACTTATATGTTTTTTCCTTCTTTATTATGCATTTTATGGCTGGAGCGACTTGTACTCCGGAGCGACTTATAGTCCGGAAAATACGATAGTTACAATACAAGTTTGCAGTTGACGCGATGCATAAAGAATGTATAGCTTGTGCTAATTTTTAATTCCTGTTCCTGGTTTTGGCTTTTTAACAATATTTAAAAATACACAATACAAGTCTATTGTATAAAACTATTGTAAAACATTTACAGTACAATCAAAAAACATTCAAATACACTCAAGTGTACAAACAAATTGAAAACATATTCAAGTGCTTCTTACAAATGGGTACATTTTTGTTTTCAACCAGGCCTGACTTGGGATGTAGTGCCTGATTAGTTTAAAACAATTTAGATTTATTTTGATTGTTTTGATATTTTTTTAATATGTTTATCAAACTTCAGTTTGGGGTCCAGGAACAGCCCTAGATATTTAAATTCATTTACATCCTCAATAGTTTGATCATGTAATTGTATTTGAAAATGTTGGCCTGTCAGTTGTTTTCTAATTGAGAAACACATTGATACAGTTTTTGTTGAATTGTATTGTTCCTTTAGCTGCCAGCGGGAGGAGGTTTCATTGCAACACAGAAAATAATAAACGCCTTGAATATTTGCATGAATTCAAAATAATGACTCCAACAGCTTTTTAAAAAAATGGAATAATATAATTTCAAACACTTTATTGCACTGTAAACAATTAAGTAGGCGCCGCAGAATGGCTGCCTTGGTTCTGTTTTTCTATTGCTTACTAGAGTGTGTCTTATCTTATTTCATTCCTTCTTTTTGTGTTTTTCTGTATGTGTTTGCAACACTGGCAATAATAGTTCTTGATTCTGAAAATAACCTGTACACTTCTTTCAAATGTTGATACATAATCGTGAATCTGTTTTATCAGTAGACTTACGCAGATGTCTGTCCTTGTCCTCCACCATTGAAAGTTGGTTGCAAACAGTCTTTTTCTGCAGAAAAAATGAAAACTAATTTAAGATGAATATGATTATTTTTGCAATGTGTTCCTAATTCGAATATTAAATGAGTCAATTTGATGACGTGAAAAAAGTGTATTCAACAGTTGAATTGCCTCTAAATATACAAGGAAGTAATACAAATTTCCAGCTCTCTTGAAGAAGCAATGAGTGGAACAACTCGTCTTCCCTCAAGGTCGACGTGCCTGATTGGACACACCGACTGAGAAAAGCTTACCCGCCTGATTGGACCGTGAAACACACAAAAACCCATCACAGTGTGGTGCGGTGACCCCGAAGTCATGTCAAGAACGAACTCCTGAACAAAGGTGGAGGACCAGGAGACGTCGTTGGAAATGTATTTGGCACCGTATCCCGTCTTGATGAAGAGGAAGGTGAAGAACCCTCGCAGAGGAACCCCCTGAATCAAAAGAAAAATGGTGGTACCATTGAACAAAGCCGGATTTTGGAGACTCACCTTCGTGGTGTTAAGAACGACCCGGGTTAATCAAGAGTGTTTGTCTTGATTGTTTGAGTCCAAGGCCAGAAGCAGCATGTCCACTCCAACCCGCCGTTGTGGACCCAGAAACAGTCGGAGGTCCCGACGGGACACAATTGCTCAAACAGGTCCGGCGTACACACAACGGGAAGCGGTTAATTAGCGAGTAGCTAGCAAAGAAAAAAAAAGGGAAAGCCTCTGGGTGATTATGGTGGCACAGAAAAAAACACCACACGTCGACACTGCACAACCATGACACAGTTGGAGACTGTTACACAGCCTTGAAACAAATTGAACCAGAGTTCCTCCTCATGTGAGGCTCAAGCTCAAACAGATGCCTAACATCGAATATTAGAGGTCGATACATCGCTATGTTCTTCTACACAATACTGTATTGATATTCAACATCTTTTTTTTTTTAATTTTTGGCATGAAAATACTTTTTTACCTGTTACCGTAGTTGTTTTATAGTTTATCTTTCAACCAATTTCATGTAAAATGAAAACTTATTTATAATTTATATTTATTTTATTTACAATTAACATGCCAATTTATATGCTGTGTTTTTTTTTCCTTTGTGTGTTACGTTGCATTTTTTTTATGGATTATAGTCTGTGTAAAATAAAATAATTTAATTTTTTTTGTTATTATTTACAGTTAACATACAAATAATCACTCAGTGTTTATTTTTGTGTTGCAATCAACCTCTAGCCGCTAGATGGTGTCATCCTCCACAGTGAACGGACCATACAATTCCTGTGAGATCCTGGCGATGACTGAGGACGAGAGGAAACAGTCGACTCCAGCTGTTTTTAAAGCTGATATTTGGACATATTTAGTTTGAAAACAAATGAAAGCAGTTACGACTTCATCAAGAGTCATGTGGTCTGTAAATACTACAACACCAGAGTCAAGTACTGGACAATACTACACATATATCAGTGTTACTACAGTATCACAACACCAGAGTCAAGTACTGGACAATTACTACACATATATCCGTGTTACTACAGTATCACAACACCAGAGTCAAGTACTGGACAATACTACACATATATCCGTGTTACTACAGTATCACAACACCAGAGTCAAGTACTGGACAATACTACACATATATCCGTGTTACTACAGTATCACAACACCAGAGTCAAGTACTGGACAATACTGCACATATATATTTGTTACTACACTATCACAATATGTCATATCATTGTTCCTGTATCGTGATGCGTATTGTTTCGCAACATTCTTGCCAATACACACTCCTAATATATATGTTTATCTTTTTTCTAGTCAGTCTGACAATAACATTTTCAATACAACTTCCATGCCTCAGGAATCCAAGTGTAACCTCAAAACACTCATTTGTTGAAGTTCTTCCTATATAGAAATGAAACAAGCTTTGATAATGAAACAATAAAAAACAATCCATTTGTTTTCAAGATAAAATCCTAATTAATCACACGACAAAGATACTCCAACAAAGACTAATGATTGTGCCAGTTAAATGAATTTGGCTGAATACTGCATTAACAGCCGGCGTCTAATGGCAAACTACCAGTCATTTGTTACCTGTCAGGCTGTTGGATGGCTTCATTTCCTGCTGGAGAAATAAATATCCATCCACAGATGTATCTTTGAATCGGCCCTATGATCTCAAACAAAATCTTTTTTTTTTAATCCTTGAGTGTGAAGAATGTTTGATCTCGAGAAGAAATTAAAACTTTAATGGGATAAGTTACACACAGTTACAACCCTGTTTTTGTATCAAATTTAAAAAAGCAAACTGAGTTCAAACCTAATTAGTGATGCCTTGATTGACTTTTGATAATATAACTTTGGCTTCACCACAGTTTTTCTATTGCTTCATAGGTTTTCATGAAGGTCTAGTCGGCACTTTTTTGTTAAGGAGCATGAAAAAGTGTTTTCAATGTTATTAGTAGCAAAAGGTTTATTCCATTTAAATTTATTTTCTAATCATCAAAATGTCCCTTATTTTCTACTCACCTTCATGTCAACTGAAGGTTGGGATTATTTTCAGGGTAATCTGTTCTTTTTAGAGTTATAGACAAAAATGTTTGTTCATTTTAATGTAGCAACTGGAGCTCAGTTGTTTTCATATTCATCTTCGTCCAAAAAGACACTTAAAAACATCGAAATGCTTCCCTACTGCTCGTCTGTAACGTCCCTTTTGTATTGAAGCCTCGACATCTGAGATTTAGGTTGACAGCCTGATATCATTCACTCAAAACAAGCCTAAAATATAGACTTGTTTGTTATTTTTCTGATCAATTTTTCTCTTGTTGAGGCTTTAATGCAAGAGGGACGTTACCAAAGAGGTATTTGGATGTTTTTTTAAAAGTGTCTTTTTGGAAGTGAACTGAGCTCCAGTCACTACATTAAAATAAACAAACAATTTTGTCCATAACTCTTAAAAAGAAGAATAATTAATCTGAAAATAATCCCAACCCTTAGTCGCCATGAGAGTAGAAAATGAGTGAAGTTTGAATTTGAGTGAATGATCACTAACTAACGTTTTATTTATACTTTATTTATATATAGCATAAAGACAAACAGAGAAAATGAACATTCTTTTTAAAGTCAAAGGGATTTTGCGGCTCCCAAGATTTTTTTTCATGTAGGAAACTACTCTGGGTTAATATGGCGTTTGCTTTCAGTCTACTGCCTAAACTGGCACTTACTTTACAGTTTAAATAAGAGAAGATAAAAAAGGTCCCAGTGAATCACAATGAGGACGGTCAGGAGGAAAATCTTCCTTTTAACAGCCAGAAATCGTGGGCAGAACCTGATTCTGTCTGGTGTGGACGCCAACAAAAACCCAGTAGAGTCTATTCGAGAAGGATTGAGACGAGTTGAAAATGGCTATTTGAGTGGACATGAATGAAGCAAGATCTAGATGCAGGCAGAGGTTACTGTTGAGATAAAGTATGCTTATCAAATTTAGTGAACCACATATAATATTCTTAGAATTGTATCCCTGCTTTTGTGGGGAGAAAAAAGGGACATTTACTTGTACAAATATAAATTACTTACTTTTTTACTTACTTACTTTAGGATCATGACTCATTCAATTTTGTGTTTGGTAGAAACCTTTGGAGTAGGATCAGTAATGGCTTATGAAACTGCAATAAAGATATAACAGCAAACAAAAAACTCTGTGCTTCAGAAAGAATTCAGACGAACATGTCAACTCTGTTATACTCTCTTTTATACAAGTAAAATTTGGGAATTTAAACCTGATCTGATTTATACTCTTTGTTTAAGTAAAACAAGTGTTGAGTCAGATTCCTAGGATGACAGCTACTTGTTACATTTTTTCCCAAAATAAAACAGAAATTGTATACATTATTTCAAGGGACATTATGGGAAATGTAGCATCATAAAGTATTGTTTAAGAATGTGTTACGAGGTATCAAACTTTTAAAACTAATTTGATGAGTTCTAAACAAATTTTCACACCTTTGGAGTTGGATCATTTTCTTGTTTTTTTGTGAACATTGTGATATATGGTTGCCATTCATCATTCCTCGCTGAAGTTAGCCAAGAGGGTAGTTTTAATATTCTCGCCAACGTTCCGAAAACAGCCAAAGGCATCTGCTTTGTTGTTTGTCGGCAGGAACGGTACATTGCTCCCGTTTCATCTACAGATGACTGCCTTTGATTCATAAATTGTTTAATTGCCTGGTAGTCTGTCTTCCGCCGCATTAACCAGCTCTTGATCCACGTTTTTTTTTTTTTTCAAACCTGTGCTTCTGCACTTTGCTCCACTTCCTGTTAACACGGTGCGCTCGGTGTGTGTTTACGGCGTCAACCTTTATTTACATACACATGGATCCTTGTGCTGCACTTTCGCCTCTGGCGAAGACAGAACAAAATAAAAAATGACAAGATGGATCTTGTTCTCTGTTGCGAGCGGGTGGACAAAAGTAACAAGGTTTTTTTTTTCAACCCGAGTTCGGATTAGACGTTAAATCTCTCCATTTGTTTGCCAATACTTAATTGTTCCATATCCTGTTGTCCTGTTCCAAATCAGTCTGTGAGCGTGGCTTTGAAAAATCCCTCCCGAATATAGGAAGTGACACGTTAATGTGAAGAATCTGGGAAGAAGCGCTCGGCGTGGATAAATTTACACTGTTGAGTGATGTATTTATATTAATGAGTCTGTGCTGTGAGGGCCAGTGATGCCAGAGAACAGCGGTGGGTGGATTCCTATAAATAAATACGGCTGATTGTTTGGATTTTGGAGAGGCAGAGAAATGTGACTAAATCTGTCAAGTGAATCAAGCTTGTTAAACCCTTGATATATGCATTAAATCCTGCCTTCTGAAGTTTACTTCCCTCTATGATCTCATTAAAACCACAATTCTGCAGAGTCTGAGTCTGGCTGGCTTCGTATCCATGTCTCCCTGTGAGAGTCTGTCAGTGTGTGTGTGTGTGTGTGTGTGTGTGTGTGTGTGTGTGTGTGTGTGTGTGTGTGTGTGTGTGTGTGTGTGTGTGTGTGTGTGTGTGTGTGTGTGTGTGTGTGTGTGTGTGTGTGTGTGTGTGTGTGTGTGTCGGTCTATCTCTGTGTGTTATTTCTGTGTGTCTGTATGCCAGGGTTTTTAAACTCAACTGACCTGAGGGGTCAGACCCACCAGTGGTGCTGTTGATAGGATAGGATACGATATGATATATTCAGCCCAAGATACGATTCAATTCAATATATTCAGCTCATTATACAATACAATATATTGAGGTCATTATACAATTAGATTCGACATATTCAGCTCACGATACAATTAGATTCGATATATTCAGCTCACGATACAATTAGATTCGATATATTCAGCTCACGATATGATATATTCAGCTCACAATACAATTAGATTCGATATATTCAGCTCACGATACAATTAGATTCGATATATTCAGCTCACGATACAAATTGATTCGATATATTCAGCTCACGATACAAATAGATTCGATATATTCAGCTCACGATACAAATAGATTCGATATATTCAGCTCACGATATGATATATTCAGCTCACGATATGATACCATATATGGAGCTCACAATACAATTCAATTCAAAATATTCAGCTCATGATACGATTATTAAAAGTTTATTCAATTTATGATTCGATTCAATTAAATATATTCAGCTCTTGATACGATATATTCTGCTCACGATACGATTATTAAAAGTTTATTCAATTCACGATACGATTCAATTCAATATATTCAACTCATGATACGATTTGATATGATAAATTTAGCTTATGATACGATTAGTTCAAATATATTCAGCTCACGATTCAATTCAATATATTCGACTCTTGATACGATATATTCAGCTCATGATACAATACTATATATTGAGCTCACAATACAATTCAATTCAATATATTCAGCTCATGATATGATTCAATTTGATATATTCAGCTCATGATACGATTAGTTACACTATATTCAGTTCACCATCCTATTAAATTCATTACATTATACTCACGATACAATATATCCAGTTCACGATACAATTTGAAACAATATATTCAGCTCTTGATACGATATATTCAGCTCATGATACAATATTATATATTGAGCTCACAATACAATTCAATTCAATATATTCAGCTCATGATATGATTCAATTTGATATATTCAGCTCATGATACGATTAGTTACACTATATTCAGTTCACCATACTATTAAATTCAATACATTATACTCACGATACAATATATTCAGTTCACCATACAATTTGAAACAATATATTCAGCTCACTTTATGATTCAGATTACGATGTAATCTGACACCATAAATTCAGCTCACAATATAATATTTTAGGATCACGATGAAATTCAATATACAATATACTTTGATACACTCGAATAATTTTCAGCACAACTTTAAGGGGACATCGAATTTTAATGACATCTTGTTATTCTTTTGTCTCTCTTTTGCTTGGACATATTTTGGTCCTCAGTGATATTAATTTAAACATCAGGCTCGAAAGCTGCTGGAGTCGAATGTATCCTCTCGTCCTCAGTCATTTCCGGTATCTCATGGAATTTAAATGTTCCCTTAGCATCAGATGAGGTAATGACAACTGCCATCTAGTGGCTGGAAGTTTAGTTGCAACAGCAAATCGTATAAAGGAAGTGAATTTTTTCATTTTAGTCGTCAATACAAACTTTTTTTTTTTTTTTTCATAACCACTTTCTTGATACAGAAAAACACAAAAGAACTGTGATAAAAGAAAATTAAATATATGATATATATATATATATATATATATATAGCAACGTGAAAGAATTATTAATATACATTTGTCTCGAGCAGGTCCAGGCTGGGGCTTCTTTCAAAAGCTGCTGTGACGTTTTTCAAAATTCTGCTTGTTTTTCTAAAGGTGTTATTTTAAAAATTAAATAAATTTGGAATCGTATTCAACCTGTTCCTGGAGCTCAAAACTGTGAGTTAATATAATATTGTTGTCCCTCAATATGAAACCTAGAAATAGTAGTTTTTTTTATGTTTAAAATCCATGTGAAGTGTATAAATCTACCTCCACCTGGTGCCAGTTCGAAGCTGCTGAAAACACTGCAGTAAAAAGATAATTAGCAACTTTCCAACAATCCAGCAATTTTGCAATTTGTTGTTTCTACCTCCTGTTTCTTCCTTCTTTTCATGATGGAGTAGAGAAGCGCTCGTCATTTGTTTCCTAGTCATGAGTCCTGGTCCTGTTATCAATCACCCGTGGCTACAAAGTTCCTTATCTCTGCTTTTTTTACGTAAATAGGTTCTTATCAACGTGAGACTATTTTACCTTCTTCTCGTCCCGGCGTGACGGACATCTCTCCGATAACTCCCGTGTTGCGCTGATTTGTCATCTTTCGGGTCAGAAATGGATAACATCAAATGACTTGTCATATATAATCTGCTTTAATTTTCCTCAAAAGGATTAAAGTACCTGCATTATTTGTCGGAAGAAAGATGCTTTTAAAGATTAACGACAAGGCTTTAAAATGACAATTCTATTGCTATAAATACACATGTTTTTTTTTTATAACAAGATGGGATCTTGTTCATGAGTGGTCGATCTATTTGCAGTGTCGTGAACTATAAAACATCCAATCAGATCCTGATCTCAGCGCTCAAACATCTGGAAGGTTTCGAGTAAACATCTGACCTCAAGTGTGACCTACTAAGTCTTGCATAAGACAGAAACATGGAGCACTTCCCTCCGGGGGACAGCAAGGATCTGTCCCGCACCCCCTCAGCTTCTCTTCTTTCTATAGTAAGATATTTTCTCATTATTTAAATCGGAAAATATTATCGTCCATGTTTTTTTTTCCGCTATTTCATTCTGAAAGTATGCGTAACTTTTCAAGAAATGTATCAAATATTCAAAATACAGAGAGAAAAAATGGATACACTGATATACAGTATATATTTATATACTTTTTTAACTGTATTGATATTCAACAGAACTGTATTGTTTTCTGAAGGGACGTTCTTTTATGGTTTGTATTTAAAAAGGTGTGTATAAAATAGATAAATTTCATTTTTATCTACAATTAACAATTTTTCACCGCATTTGTTCATTTTTCTGTTGCAATTATACTTCCAGGCGTCCTCAGCTAAATGAATAATGAGATCCGATGACTGAGGACGAGAGGAGACAATTACTCCAGCAGCTTTCTAACCTGATGTTATGACATATTTACTATTAATTCAACCAAAAAAAAAAAGATGTCATAAAAATCCAGTGTCTTTTAAAATGTCATAAAGTCTATCAAAATATATCATACATTAGTTTGTTCTCCTTTATTAAAACATTCCCATCAAATTCCTTCCACATACTTTTTGGAAGTCTCTGTAAAATTGTTGACATAGATAATATTTCGCTGAATTATTTCAAGATTGTTTCTACAAGATGTGAGTTTTCTTCTCTTTTTTTGGCGACCACATCTACCCACAGCAAAGTTTTCTGAAGTTTTTCAAAATAAAACAACATTTTAAATAAAAATAAAAGTCTTTGGTTTGACTTATAAGATAAAACAACATAATATTCGAGACAATACTTGAGGTCAAAGACGATATCACTCAGGTCTGGTTTGTTTTTTGCTGAAATCTTATATTTCTTAGTAAAATGTAACAAGGAAGGAGGAGTTTTCCTTCAGATCTTGGTGAACTAAGCGGCTCTTAAAGAAAAGAAACAAAACATTATAACACGTATTAATAACATGTTAGAAAGATAATACTCTTGATTCATTATTTTGGAATAATTTTTATAGTAGATTGATAATAAAGTATCAGTTAAAACGTAAAAACTTAGATGAGTTAATTATTGTGAAAAACATCGAACGAACTGGTAAAATAAACTTTTCCTGGTTCTTTGTCTCCTTTAACTCAATGTTATGAGAATCTCTATACAAGACAAATATTGTATTACATTAATCAGCCGGCCACAAAAAATAACTAGTTGGCCCAGATTTAGCCCCCGAGCCTTGTGTATTTAAAGCCGTTTCTGGCAGCGAATCGACCGAAGTTCAACAAGAACAATTCAAGCTGAAAGAACAAGTACCATCTTCCTCTTGGAAACGTCTTACTTCACAAATGAGGATCTTCATTCATTGTAGATTCCAAGCCTGTAGCAACGGCGCGTAAATGAGCTCTGGTCACAAGATGAAGAGGCCCATCCAAAAACAATTATAGGGATGCAGAGCTATTGGAATATAAATGCATATGGCTCTTTGAGCCAAGACCTTAAAAAAAATGTAGACCGGAGCAAATGAAATATTTGGTGAACAACCTTCCCTACCAGCTCTGGGACCTCAGAGTTACTGCAACCCATTTAACTTTAATGAGTGAAGACGGTGGTTGTAGGAACATCTGTAGCTCACATGGATGTGAGGAGTAATCAAGGACACTGCTTAAGAAGGAAAAATTAAGTACCTTTTAGTCTGAAGAAGGATAGGTAAACGAAGATGTTGGTAGATCAAAAGCACTTATGAAATAGTCTAGATATTATTGTTTCCTCACTAAAAGAAAAATGGTGTCACAACAAGATTTGGAGCTTAAAATCCATGTGTTTGTGTATTCTCGTTTAGACTTTCATAACAATTTATTTTACTGTCTAAACAAGAAGGATCTGTCTCGTCTGCAGTTGATATAAAACTCCACAGCGAGAATTCTGAGCCGCTCTAGTAGAAGAACTCACATTAATCTGATCCTTAAATCTCTTCACTGGCTGCCAGTTTCTTTCAGGATCATTTTAAAATTCTGGTTCTTACTTTCAGATCTATTCATGGTCAGACCTTCCATCAGTGATCTGATCCAGACTTACACCCCAGCTCAGGCTCTTTTCTTATGCATTTGTCAGTGTGTTTTCTTGGACTGATAGTTTTTAAATGTGTATGTTTTTTAACTGTGTATCGTTCTATTGTTAAAGCACTTTGTGATCCTGTTCTGTGAAGAGCACTCTACAAATTTAAATGACAAACCTACTTATGTAAATGAACTTTTGTGTGGAATCACCAACTTGAGGATTGTGCGGAGCTCACAGAAAACTGAAATGATTATATAAAGAACATTAAAAAGGTGGAATAGCAGGGAAAAGTTCATGATCTAAATGTAGCTTAAAAACGGGGTTGTAGTTCCATATCTGTACAAAAACTATGAAGCTTTATTTCCATTTCATAGTTGCCTGTTTTTTCTTGCTAAATTAACTGTTTTTTGTTTCTGGTCCCTTTTAATTTCTTTTAGATAATCTTCACATGCTCCTAATTTTTTTTTAACTGTGGGGTCTTAATCAAATCGCAGAAGAGCAACCAGATTCTCCAGGAAACTGGTCTGCAGGATTTGTAACATCTTTTTTGATTATTTTTGCAAGTTTTTGATCAAAATTTGATTCATATCTTCTTGTTTCATTTTTCGTGTTTTCTATGTAAATTTGGCCATTTTAAATGAATACAGAAGCACATCTGACAGTAACCATCTGACATGCAGTAATGTTTTTTCGGGGGGATTCATGTGGTGATAATTAAACTAAAAAGAAGAGGAAAAAACTTTGAATTACATTTCAGGGCAAAAATTAAAAAACTTCACCTCAATTTTTTTGCTGTATTTTTTTTCAAGCACAATGTGCTTCTGTTTGTTTCTTGTGCCAACATTTAAAAAGATCCCAAGCCTAGCTGTCCGAGGGCCAACCACAGTAGATTATTTTTGAAACTACACTACAGTCTTGTTTTATATATATATATATATATATATATATATATATATATATATATATATATATATATATATATATATATATTTAATTTTCTTGTAAATTCGTTCACTTTTTTTGTTTAATTTCTTGTGGTTTGGCTTCGAATTTGGTCATTTTTTTTCTAATTTAGAGTCTGTAATGTTAGAACAAATAAATAAATACATATGTGTAACAAACAAATACACATTAAATAAATGGTTAAATAATCGTTTATTCCCAAATGCACTGAATGTAATGCTTTTATTTATCGATATCTGATGTTTTCGAACACAGAATGCACTTTTTTTTTTGTTATCTAAGGTAAACACTTTTTTGTTGTTGTTGTGATTGACAGCTGCTGAAACATTCCAATCTCACCCAAAATTGTACCCTGCTCCAAACCAAGCGTTCCGATTTCCCGAAAATTTGCTTCCACCGCGCCGTGTTTTTCGAGGATTAATTTACTGGTGTTCCTTTACTCTGCACTGATTGGGGACCTCCTAACATGTATTTGCGGGGCCTGAAATAACCCTATTCAGGGAAGGGGAAAAAAAATGATAGCAGAAAGTAATTGCATGGTGCTGCTGCAGAGGGAAGACAATTCACTGCTACTCTCAGGACAAACTCCCATACAGCCATTTCTCAAATGGCAATTTCCTGGCTATAGCATCAGCCTTTTTGATCCATGGGGAGAGGCAAACATCATTTAACGCTCGCTCAGCTACATTTGATTAATTGTTATGGTAGGGGGTAGTGATGACAATCTGACGCTGACAGCACAGGGCCAGAGCGGCGACTTTATTTTTAGAAGGCGGTGAGAGATAAAGGGGTTGATATTTAAGAGAATCCTGAATAATGAGGCGGAGATCATAGCCATCTTGTGCTGGTAATAAGGACACGTAATTATTCTTTCGAATCTTGGAAGCCCGCAGAGGTCGTCGTGCCGGATCAAGATGGCGACGGCGGATTTAATTCGCTCTCTTATGTGCGCGGCGGTGTGATTGCAACTGAATTTTATTTTTGGTGTAGACGTGAGGATGTGATATTGATACTGAAGCACATCTGCCAGTGACCATCTGGTTCCATGTGATGCTACACATCTCTCTTCGTATTGTTCTGACGTACATGAATATTTAGTTTGGATTCATGCTATTAAAGGGACATTTCACCTTTTCTAAAGTCAACTAAAGGGTTGGGATTTATTTCATATTAGTATTTGTCCAGTTATAGGCAAAAATGTATGGAAAAGGGTCCATGCTAATGTAGGAAATGGAGCTCAGTTGTCTTCATCTTCGTCCAAAAAGACACTTAAAAACATCCAAATACCTCCATACTGCTTGTCTGCAACGTTACTCTTGTATTGAAGCCTCGATATGAGGAATTGTTCCCAAAAAAATATTTAAAAAGTCTATATTTTAAGATTGTTTGTAGCAGATGCTAATGCTAACCCAGTGTAGACAGTAGATGCGAGTGTTTCCTGTTTATGTTGCGTGTTACAAGAGGGACATTAAAGACGAGCATTATAGAGGTATTTGAATGTTATAAGTGTATTTTTTGTATTTCTTTGAAGATGAAGCTAACCTAGCAGCTAGCCTAGCAACTTCCGCTAAAAACAAGCTTAAAATATAGACTTCTTTATTTTCTCGGACAATTTCTCATTTTGAGGCTTCAATACAAGAGGGACGTAACAGACGCACAATATGGAGGTATTTGAATGTTATAAGTGTATTTTTGGATGAAGAAAAGATAACCCTGGTCACAACCGTCATATGGACATACATTTCTTCCTACTATTCCAAAAAGACACACAGATTACTCTAAAAGAAACCCAACCTTGATATCATTGTTTATACACCATATCTTGCATTGATATTGATATCTTGCTACAAATTGAAAAAAAGTTAAAAAGGGAAGTAGGAAAATAAAACTTTTTTTTCTTACTATTAAAAACAATCTTAAAACACTGACTTGTTAAAGTTTTTTTGGCACAATTTCTTTATGTCGAGGCTTCAATCCAAGAGGGACGTTACAGACGAGCAGTTATTTGATGTTTTTAAGTGTCTTTTTGGACGAAGATGAAGACAACTGAGCTCCAGTCGCTACATTAAAATAAATAAACATTTCTTTTCTATGACTCTTAAAAGGAACAGATTTCTCTGAAGATATCCCAACATAAGTCGACATGAAGATTGATTAGAAAATGAGTGAAGTTTGAATGTTTGTATTAACTTTAAAAAATGATATATTGAAGTAATTTATGGCAGATATGAGTCCAAAAGTGAGCAATGTTTTCAGAAAGTAAACTAATTTACCAGAAATAATGAAGGTGCAAAGATTTTTGCGTCAAAGACCAGTAATCAAAACTGAAGATGCTTAACTGCATTTGACATAACAGAGATGCAAAGAGGGTTGTTTTTAATGGATATAAAAGTAGCTACAGGAACAAGTGTTTGGACAGAATTGATATTCTGTGAAGATTTTTGTTTGTTAGAATTTTACTTCCTACGCTTATAATGTGTTCTCAATGTAGGTTGTTTTTGGACGAGGGCCCTACATCTCTCTAGAGATCTTAGCCTGGGAGAGTTGGCTAAAGGATAGTAGACGATCTAAATACTGTTATTTACTATATAATCATGTATTGAATGATGCCGTCAACACAAAAAAAGAATTTATCTTTCAGCATAAAAATGTCTGTTCTTCCTTCTTGAGTTTTTGTTGAAAGAGTTTGGCGGATAAATTGAGATCTATGAACTCTGAACTTATATCAAAACTGGAGAAATTCTCGGAAGTATTTTCCTTCAGTATTCATTAAAGTTGTTTAATTTTAAAATTTTATTAAGTATACTTAATAATAAATGCATAAAGTCCATGGTACACTGACATGTCAATACTTTCAAAGGAAAGTTTTTGGGGAAATCTCAAAACTGAATTGTGACTGGTCTGAATTTGGGTTGAAGTTACAAACTTATCTCACGATCGATTAGATACAATATATTTTGATAAAATATTTTAAGTCTTTTGATTGCATTTCCTTTTTTTTTGGTTGAATTAATAGAACTTAAAGCCAAAATGTGTCCAAACGTCAGCTTTAAAGGCTGCTGGAGTCAACTGTATCCTCTTGTCCTCAGTCATTGTCGGCATCTTGAAGGAAATCCTTATTGCCCAAGCTGCGGAGGAAAGACTGCTGCCATGTAGCGGCCGAATAAAAAACATAAAAAAATAAAATCTGATTTAAAAGATCCTCAAAAAGAAGGGAAAAAAAGTTTAGTTTTTTTTAATGATGAAGTGCTGTTGAAAATTTGATAAAGTAACATTAAAAAATCGATTTTTCTCAAACCCCTAGTCTGAATTGTAACTCAATCACTGGTGTGTATAAGTTGTAGTTTTGGTCTCAGGACGAGTTAATCGTAGCCTCAGTGTTGTCTCGGTCTCGATGGCCTAAAGTCTTCATCTTGGGTTCTTTCCTTCTCGCCTATGTCTTGGGCTGTAACATTGGTTTTTAAGAACAATGTACAAAATCATTATTAAACTTTTTTTTCTTTGTCTCGATCTGGGAAAGTCTTGATCAAAGTTCTGAAAGACGCAACTTTGAAAGTGACCATTCTCTAAATCGTTTGGTCTGAATTGAGTTCAGTGTAAGTTGAAAGTCTTCGCCTCAAAATGTATTATCGTCTTTTTTTTACCGGGAATAAAGGAAAGACATTTTCTCTTCAATTCAAATGTAAAAACTCTTGAGTATTTGGTTCAAGACGAACCAAATGGTTATCCAGGTCTCACTGGTTCTTTGTGCTCTGGTGCCCCAGAAGAAAGATGTAGATAAAAGTTCTTCTTTTTTTTTCGTGTTTGAATAAATTACCGAGCGAGTATTTCGGCTTTGAACTTTCAAAGTTCACTCTCCCACAAACAAGGTAGGTTCACAGCCGCCGTTTGCAAAAAATCATCCCGCCGTTCTATTTGAGCATAATTGCTTGTTTCTCCAGCCGTGAGATATTGAAGTCTGCACAAACCCAATCTCTGCATTAAAGAAAGAAAAGGACAACTCCTGAATCCGTTCGTATGAAGATCTGAGGCTCGCTCTCTCGCTCCACTCACAGATTGGAGTCAAATAAATGTGAAGGCATTATGCCGGGTCACGCCTCCCAATATCTCCGCGTACTTACGCATGAAACTTTTAACAAGCCCGCTCGCAAGTCGCTTGTGATCTCTGCCGATCCAAATTTGGTTTCTTAATAACCGCAAACTTAACGAAGTGTGATCTCGGCGAGGGTAGAGACAGCTGCCGACGAGGGTCTCCGGGAAAAATTGCCAGTCCTGGGTCACGCTTTGAGCAGAAATGTGTGGATACGATTTGACGGAAGGTCAATTAAAAAATACTAGTCAACACCAGGGAAGTGGAGGAATGTCACGGAGGCTTGTTAAAGTCAGGCTGACGGTTTTTCACACCAGAAATGCTTATTAACCAACATATCAGTGTTTAAAAAGACACTTGAACCTTCCATACTGTTATTGTCGTGTCATACATGCTTTATTGATAGTGAATGTTGATCCAAATTATTTTTTCATGATGACATTAATTGACGAACAAATCCTTAAGTCGTGGCTTTTAGTATGTAAGAAAGTAAAAGGTTATTTGTAAAGATCTTTCTAGACCAGGGTCACAAAGCACTTTAACGATCACAAACAATACACAGTTAAAATACATACTTTAAAAGATCACGACACATAAGAAAAACACAGGAGTCTCAGAGAATCAAGGAATAGCTTGAATAAAAGTGTCTTCAGATGTTTCTTGAAGGAGTCAGTAGATCATCAAACACAGAGATGGTTCCAAAGCTTAGGAGCAACAGTCTGGAAGGATTTCTCTCCTCTGGTCCTGAACCGTGTTCAGGAACCATCAGTAGATTCTGATCCACAGACCTCAGAGCCTGAGCTGGGGTGTAAGTCTGGATCAGATCACTGATGGAAGGTCTGACCATGAATAGATCTGAAAGTAAGAACCAGAATTTTAAAGTTGATCCTGAAAGAAACTGGAAGCCAGTGAAGAGTTTTAAGGATCGGAGAAATGTGAGTTCTTCTACTTGAGCAGGTCAGAATTCTGGCTGCAGAGTTTTGTATGAACTGCAGGCGAGACAGATCCAGCTGCAATAGTCCAGACGAGAAGACACAAACACATGGATTATAAACTCCAAATCGTGTTGTGATTTTCATAATAGAGTAGTTGAAGGAAACAGTTTCTGGTCTGCTGTTGACCAAAGAAGTGTGGGTTTTGGTCATGTGATGTGAGACCCAGACCGTGGTGTTTTGAGACTTGTTAAAGATACAACAAGTACAACAATTTTATTCATAAATTAATCTTTATTGTACTTACACAGGGTTTAAATTGTATGTAAATTACAAAACAATAAGATAAAATACATGAACTTGCGGAGGAATATTACGGTAACTAGCAGAGTAATACTACAGTGACTTGCAGAGTAATACTATGGTGACTTGCAGAGTAATACTATGGTGACTCACAGAGTAAAACTATGGTGACTCACGGGATTATACTACAGTGACTCGCAGAGTAATACCGTGGTGACTTGCGGAGACTAAGGTGACTAAAAGAAAAATACTACGTTGACTCATGGAATAATACTACAGTGACTTTAAGTGCTGCTTCAAAGGTTACCAACATTTCAGCAGACATTTCTGAGCGCTGTCTACTACATAAAATCGGTTCAATCGGATCTAAAAACCAAAATGAATACATTGAGAAAATTTACTGATTTAAAATGTGCCTTATTATCTGAAAAATACAGTAAATGAAGTAATTTAAATCATCTATTATGTTGCCTATAACTTAGTACCTATTTGAAGTGTAACTACGCGAACATTTATTTTCTCTTTTTCCCTGATAACTACTAGAAGGGTTTTGCTGTAATGTGAAAAGAAGATGTTTTAATTAAGAGAAAAACCCTCTAGTGTTTACATATCGCTACTGCGTGTGACCGGTTACACACTAGTTACAACCCTTCATAGGAAGTAAGAAATTGCGACCCCTTAGTGGAACTTACTATTAAGAATTCTCTAAACTGTAAATTGACATAATAACACACATAGACACTTTGTCCAAGTCTTTCAGGGGAACCTTGAGTCGTTCCAAGACAGGCTGAAATACAACGTGTCTCCGGTGTGTCCTGGGTCTTCCTATCAGTCTCCTTTCAGTCACAACTCATCTGGCTCATCTCACCGTGGAAGAGAATCGACTCCACTCTGAGCTTCTCCCAAAAGACCTTGTTTTCTCACCTAGTCTGGACTTCCTCGCTGAGCTGACGGGTCAACGTTTTTCTGTTAATTTACCAAGGACTTTGGCAATTTCCCCTGATATATTTATGAAAAAGTGAACAATTTCTTGACAATTTGCTAAATAAATCAAGGCTAATTGTATATCTAACATGAATGTTCTGGCATACAGTAATTACTAGATAGATATACAGATGTTTGAATCTTTTATGTTCATATATTTTTTGTTTGTTTTACAAGCTTTTTTCTCTGTTTTTTAGCCTACATCAGCTCTAATGTCTCATTTCCAGCTCATTGTAAATAGCATGCATTTGCGATGTGTAATTACAGCTCTATTAGCCTTATTTTTATTAATGCTTCTCCGCATCACTCTCTCAAGCGCCTGTCACTGGATGATGTGTGAGCGCGAGGCTGTAGATGCAGTCATGCACTCAAATGTGCTCCTTCTTTTGCTTCTCCTGAGTGATGGAACAAAACACCGGACCCTAATTAAACGCACACGCCGGACCGGCTTCCGTGCAGAAACGCTTGTCTGGCCATCTGTGTGTGAGTTTTTTTCGCTGCAAATGGCTGAATTAAAAGGAGGAAAAAGCGCCGCCATTCGTCATCACGACTCCCCGGACTACATGCAAGCGACACAGCCAGACTATGTTCTGAATATTAACAAAGGGAGAACTATTAAAACGACATTAGCTAAAAATAAAACATAATGTTTGTAATTAACGATTAGACCAAGAGTGTAAATGGAAAATATTTTTTCAGTTGGCATTTTTAAATGTGTTTCATAGAAGTGGAGGAAGCAATTTTGTATTGAAATGAAGTATGAAGAACAGAATTCGAAGAATAAGGTGCAAACATATTGTCAAGAATCTGGCAGAAGGATACATATCAGTGTCAACGATACCATATATCCTGAAACCGAGTAACAAGGATATATTTGCAGTATTTCCGAGTACTCAACACCGGTGTTACAGCTTTCATTTGTTTTGAAACCAAAATATGCAGAGTCGACTGTATCCTCTTGTCCTCAGTCATTCTGGGATCTCACAGTATTTCATTGTTTCTTTGGCTGCGAAGGATGGAATGACTATGTATTTCTATCTATCTATCTATCTATCTATCTATCTATCTATCTATCTATCTATCTATCTATCTATCTATCTATCTATCTATCTATCTATCTATCTATCTATCTATCTATCTATCTATCTATCTATCTATCTATCTATCTATCTATCTATCTATCTATCTATCTATCTATCCATCCATCCATCCATCCATCCATCCATCCATCCATCCATCCATCCATCCATCCATCCATCCATCCATCCATCCATCCATCCATCCATCCATCCATCCATCCATCCATCCATCCATCCATCCATCCATCCATCCATCCATCCATCCATCCATCCATCCATCCATCCATCCATCCATCCATCCATCCATCCATCTATCTATCTATCTATCTATCTATCTATCTATCTATCTATCTATCTATCTATCTATCTATCTATCTATCTATCTATCCATCTATCCACCTATCCATCCATCCATCCATCCATCCATCCATCCATCCATCCATCCATCCATCCATCTATCCATCTATCTATCTATCTATCTATCTATCTATCTATCTATCTATCTATCTATCTATCTATCTATCTATCTATCTATCTATCTATCTATCTATCTATCTATCTATCTATCTATCTATCTATCTATCTATCTATCTATCTATCTATCTATCTATCTATCTATCTATCTATCTATCTATCTATCTATCCATCTATCCACCTATCCATCCATCCATCCATCCATCCATCCATCTATCAATCCATCCATCCATCCATCCATCCATCCATCCATCCATCCATCCATCCATCCATCCATCCATCCATCCATCCATCCATCCATCCATCCATCCATCCATCCATCATTCCTTGTCAGTCACGAGACAACCTGAGCATTCTTAACTCTGACTCTTCTAACTTTACTTCTTGTCTTGTGTTAAAATTACTGTCTATGATTCCAACATCATAGCAGGTCTCACTACTGTCAGATAAAGCTTTTTTTTCCCTCTTAGTGACCTGTGCCAGTTGTCTGTTCCACCCCGGCTTCACTCTTCTCTTCACCTTCCTTAATCTCTCACGCTGTTTTAATGATCCCAAGTACTATCCTCCACCTCTCCAGCTTTCAAACTCATCCACGATTCACGGTGTTGTGAGCAAACGGCTTCTGTCAGTTGTCTGTCGCCACAGCAACAACTGATCTCTGATACTCTCACCTTGAATCCTCCTCCGTCACTCCAAGAACACACCTCACCCCCATGTCTCCATCGCCTTGATGCCCATGACTCCACAGGGTACCACGCTGCCTTGCTAGGAGCTGTGTTAAAAAACAGAACTCTGTCTTCTTCGGACATTTCTTCATCGCTTACTTGAGCCGGATCGCATTCAAAGAGTTAAGTGTTAAAGCTTTACTTAGTCAGTACTATTGATAAAGTAGAATACATTTTTGTTTTACCCTAAGCAACTTAGAAGTAGAAAATAACTAATTTTTAGGTCAGAATTTTTCTGTTGTTTGCAACTTTTCCAATTTGTAAACCAATTTCCTCATTTGGTATTTCCAGCAAAAATAAAGAGTAACAATTAACCTTTTCTAATTCTGATGTGCTTGGAGCTGGAGCCTTGAGAAGTGTTATTTCTGCAGTTCATCGTGTTAATGAAACCATGCAGAATGACCACAGAAAGACTAGAACATATTCCACCCACAAGCTTGGAGAGTGTGACCCCAACATGTCGTATCAATGTTACCAAAGAGTCCGGCAGCTACTGATGGTTTAGCTAAAAAAAAAATCTAAATTGAGTTACTTGTAGAGCAAATCATAACTTTTGTGCTGGAAAAATATACTTTAATATTGTTAAGAATTACATTTGGATCTCGGACTACTGATCGACCACAGTATATCAGGCTGAAGGACATCAAGTCTGAGTGTGATCTGCAGTACAGGAGCACCTCAGGGGACAGTACTGGGCCCTCTCCTCCTCACCATCTACTCTTCAGACTTCTGATACAAGTCTGATCTGAGTCTCGTCCAGAAGTTGCTGACGATTCTGCCATTGTTGAATACATCAGGGACAAAAGCAAGGACGAGTACAGGAGTCTGATACGTGACTTTTGTGGACTGGAGTGAAAAGAACCACTTGCAGCTGAATACCTCAAAGTGGGGATAAGTACCTCTGTGAGTGGCTGGACAGTAAACTGGACTCGTCCTGCAACCTTTTCTTTGTATTATTTTTTTATTCTACACTATACAGCTGAACACTTCAATTAAACTAACTTATCTAAGAACATGACTCGAAAAAAGAATGATGAAGAATATTTTGACTGTGTTTCAGTAGGTGCCACAAAATAACGAAGTTAAACAAGAAGGGTCGTGTTTTCGCAAGAATTTGGTGATATGATTAGTATCGCAAGGATATATTTATAGTATTGTCAAGTACTTGACAATACTACAACAGTAGTATTGTCAAGTACTCGACAATACTACTGTTGTAGTATTTACAGACCACATGACTCTTGACAAAGTCGTAACTCCTTTCATTTGTTTTCACACCAAAATATGTCCAAACATCAGCTTTAAAATCTGCTGGAGTCACTGTATCCTCTCGTCCTCAGTCATTGCTGGGATCCTGCAGGATTTCAAGGACTTATTGACTGCTGCCATCTAGTGGCCGGATGTTTGATTACAACACAAACATGACCACGGTACGAATATTCGATCATTGTAAATAAAAAAGAACATTTCTTTATTTTACTCACACTTTATTGAACTAAATACCATAACATAAATATAGTAACACATTAAATATGATTAAAAATATGAAGATTAAAGAATCACGGAAAACAATATCACGACATATCGCCATTTTGATTTTTCTAACTCCCCTAGTAAATAGGCAGCATCTTTAAATTGGCGAAAAAAAAGAAGTGTACTATGACGTATATTTAAAATGAAATATAGTTTAGAGATTTAAATCGACATGAAATGTTTGTTATAGTTCTATGTATTCAAGCTCTGAGGATAATTTTAGTTCATGGAAGCTGTTTATTATTCGTGAGTTTAGCCTCACAAGGACATGTTCAACTTCTTCTCTGTGGATCATCAGCCTGGTCATTGATTTGACCTTCTGTGGAGGAATTCTGCCGCATGTCTGCGTCTGGATTCAGGGTCTTTAGAGACCATCTTATGTAATGAATTCGCTCCTCTGGGATCTAAACTATCTCAGAAGAGGACAAGCAAACTACAATGGAATTTGCAACAACACATTTGTGGAGAAAAAGAAAAGAAGCCAGAGAGTCGTTTTGATTATTCTCTTTGAGGCTGATTATCTCGTGTTAAAAAACCAACATCTTAATGTAAAAGCCCGACAGCGAACTCCTACGAGATTCAATGGAATACTGTAAATTATATTTAATTCATATCCGATCGGGAGGGGGGGAGAAAAGAGGTAGGAGGCGTGGGGGGGTCTGACTGAAAAACTAAAAATGGAAAACAATCATTAATTTATTGCTATTTAAAATTCATGGGCTCACGGTGACAAGTGCAGGCACAGCATGTCAAAAGAAAATGCGGCTGAATAATTAAAATATGCAGGGGTAAAAAAAAAAAAATGTTACACTTTGCAGTTCTTTCTGGTTCAAAAACATTGGATGTGACGGCAGAAAAATGGGTTTTATTGTGAAGGAATAAGTGGATGGTCGGCCTGGGAATGGGGATGAGAGCCGGAGCGCTGGGAAGGCCCGCGGCTTTAAGACGACCAGAGAAAGAGAGAGAGAGAGAGAAACCTAGAGACGCCTTTGAATCAACACGGGGGAGAAACAAAAAGAAAATGGCTTTGTGGAATAGCTCCCACCGGGGTTAATGGTGTTGGTAAATGACTTGTTTTTCTCCTGCAGAAGATTCTCCTGTTTTCCAGAAGTGATGATGGAGCGAGTCCGAGGAGGAAGTACTCGCGGTGAACAATTAGGTTTTTATCAGTCGTAATGTAGGTGTTACACCTTCAATCGTCAGGTCGTATGACGGAGGTCACGGTGATTCTCGCAGGTTGTTGCCGCGAGGAATTAAGATCACGATCTCAGGGACGGTATTTTGATGGATCGTGATAATCATGAGGCATGAATCATGTTGGTGATCATTTATTACAATGTAGTTGTTGAGGTAAAATAGATAGATTCAAATTTCATGTTTACTTAGTGTTAAAGAAGCTAGAATTAACACAAAGGCTAGTTTTCTTCTGCAGTCCTATGGCCATGATCTATAAAAGCAATAAAATTACATTAAAAAAACACAATACATGAAGAATATAATACAAAATCCATATGCAAACACTTAATAAACACAAATAAATAAGGTAAAAAAAGAAGATTTCATCACATCATCAGAACACTGAAAGTATAGATTATAGACTATATAATGTTCCCAAACTGTTTTTAAGGAATTTAGTTTAATGTCGGCAATACCTATACATACATAGGACTCTAGATAAAAACTGCCAAAATAAAATGACACGATTGGCCCTTGCCTTAAAAGCATTAAAAATACACTTGGGTTAGTGTTTTACTCATATTTGCTAGTTTCAAAAATTATACATTTTGAGGTAAGGTGATCAAAATAAGATTTATTAATTTCATTACATTTCTATGAATATGTTTTTGAAGTTTTATTTAATTTTTTTTTTTTTTTTAAAGAAAGAATATAGTTCGATGTAAAACATCTTTCAACTAAACAGAAATAATAATAATAATATATATATTAGGGGTGTCAATGTTTATAGTTTGTTCTTGTGTAATCGTTCCGTCTCCATACAAACAATCCCATTCCAGCAAAGCCCTTCCAAAAGTTATCAGACAGAAAGCAATTTATTCTTGTAGAACCACTTAAAATAGGTGGAAAATTATAAATTTAAATTATATATATCCAACATAACACATAATCATACAACTTCAATACGGTATTTTTCTGTCTATAAGGAACACAAATATTTACCTTATAAGCCTTATATATTATGCCGTGTTACTCTGGAATGCCCCATAGAATTATTTAGTATTACACATCCTAAAGTTGTACTATATTTATTTAGTAATTGACGAACATTTTAAACCATGTATCAGTACTATATAATAAATACTTATTTATTTATGTACGACAGGTCGTCGCTGTCAAAGTCTCTTTGACAAAACTTTATTCTGAGTCTGCCGTTTTAGTACTACATCACATGACCGAAACACTCACACCTCATTGGTCAACACTAGCTCTCAGCCCCTTACATGTATAGTATATAGTAGTGAGAAATGAATACAGAGGACAAGGAGACAAAAAAAAAACGTTCAGAAATGTAGATGTTAGTAACTCTAATATATAATACAATAGTAATTATGTTTAGTAGTAAATCAGATGGTCTTGGACCAGTACTGGGCCTCGACAAGGTTGTACTACTAGAAAAGAATAGAAATAAAAAAAGTAATTCCTTTGAGAATTGGGTTTTACCAAGGAGGTGGTCTTGAAATAATCTGTCACAGACACAGCTCACAACTGGATGATTAAGAAAGATGGAGCTCAGAGTTCTCTCTCAGAAGAAGGCGGAATTCCCACTGTGGATTGAAAACGTTATTCTTCTCCGACAGGAATCATTTTCCTCCAGAGGTCCAAGTGTTAATATTGCTCCAAATGCTAATGTACTCAGGAGAGAGTATAACAACTTCTACGCCATTTATTTCCTCGTCACATGGTCGTTATTGATGTACTTCGACCGCCGAAGCTTTTTTGATGACACGCCTTTTACGATACTTTAAAATATACGATACTTGAGAATACAAAAAAAACAGAACCTTTGTTTGTTACGCTCATTTATATTTCCACACTTTTCCTTTTGCAATCAAATCTTCAAATTCACAATTAATCACGATTAACAACAGACTGTGACTGTGATAAAGTCAATTAATTATTTTAATCAACTGACAGCATTAATTAAATCAGATTAGTAGTGATTTCATTGTTCATGCACGTGTCGAATATACGTCTGGGAAGTTTTTCATGTTATCACTGATTTCACTATTGAAACTATGGAATACATCCCTATGAATAGATGAATCCTTTCATTTTTAAATAGTGTGAATCTATTTTTTAACTATAACTTTACCTTCTCTGTTTGCAAGTTGCTTTTTTGTGTTGTTTACGCTCAGGGTTTAAGAAAAAAAATGGATACACTGATATATAACAATATTTTCTTCAAAATATTGTTATATATCCTTTTTTTTTCTTTCTTACAAAATCATATTTCATTTTTTTTACTAATTTATTTCACAGTTTTTTCTTTAATAGAGTATTCAATGTGTGTAAAATGCTCTGGTGAATGGTATAATAATTGTTTTCTGGATCTCAAATACTTCTAGGTAAAATTAAAAATTAATTATTTAGATTGTTTCATTACTGACTATAATTATTTGATCTCTGAAGAAAAGAAATATTTAGTCTAGGACTGAAAGAAAATATTGATACCGCAATATTTGTGTTTCATGATACTGTATAGAAATTTCAACAGCACTGTATTGATTAAAGGATTTAAAAATTATATTTTTTACTTTATTGTCTTCAAATTGTTTAATTTTACCATAGTTCTTATGTTGTGTTAAGTTCAGTTTAAGGTGTTTACAATTACAATATTTACAATTATTTATACAAATATTTACATTTCACATGCATATATACTTGTTACTACACTATCACAACACCAGAGTCAAGTACTCGACAATACTACACATATATACTTGTTACTACACTATCACAACACCAGAGTCAAGTACTGGATAATACTACACATATATCCTTGTTACTACACTATCACAACACCAGAGTCAAGTACTCGACAATACTACACATATATACTTGTTACTACACTATCACAACACCAGAGTCAAGTACTTGACAATACTACACATATATACTTGTTACTACACTATCACAACACCAGAGTCAAGTACTGGGCAATACTACACATATATATGTGTTACTACACTATCACAACACCAGAGTCAAGTACTAGACAATACTACACATATATCCTTGTTACTACAGTTTCAAAACACCAGAGTCAAGTACTGGACAATACTACACATATATACTTGTTACTACACTATCACAACACCAGAGTCAAGTACTGGACAATACTACACATATATATGTGTTACTACACTATCACAACACCAGAGTCAAGTACTAGACAATACTACACATATATCCTTGTTACTACAGTTTCAAAACACCAGAGTAAAGTACTGGACAATACTACACATATATACTTGTTACTACACTATCACAACACCAGAGTCAAGTACTGGACAATACTACACATATATATGTGTTACTACACTATCACAACACCAGAGTCAAGTACTAGACAATACTACACATATATCCTCGTTACTACAGTTTCAAAACACCAGAGTCAAGTACTGAACAATACTACACATATATACTTGTTACTACACTATCACAACACCAGAGTCAAGTACTCAACAATACTACACATATATACTTGTTTCTACACTATCACTATATATCGTATCGTTGACCCTGTATTGTGATATGTCATATCGCCAGAATCTTGCCAATACACAACACAACTTTATAAAAGCTGCAGTTCTTTCCATTGATCCCTTTTTTTTAGACAATGACTTATCAATGAATTGAAAAATTTGAATAGTTCTGACCAAACCTCGACCACAACTACAACAGGAGAACTCAGAAAAGACAGTGTTATTCCTATTGCTGGCTGTGAAATACTACACAAGTTCTCAGATAAAATGACCTTGACAAAGGTGAGTTTGGTTGCCTCGGTCTTGTCTGGAAAACCTAAAAAAAACAAACCAAAAAAAAAGACAGAGTGAACTTTAGTTGAAGAGTAAAATCCTCATTTGCGATTATATGAAGTATTGATTTCATGGATGAGTACATTTCTCCTTTCTCAAATAAATGCAGCAGGACCAGAGTCCTTCTTTATATCCTGATGAATCCCTCGTTTGAACAGGCTGCAGCAAAATCAATTGTTCCTTGTATGGGCTCCTGTTGGAGAGTGAATGTCTGGCTTTTTTATTACTTTCCAAGCTCGCACGCTCTTTCTAAAGTTGATTAATTTTGAATTACCCTCTTTTAAAAAAAACAAAAACTCAATAGACGATCAATACTACAAATCTAAATTCTGAGTTAAGGCCTAATGGACGACTGGACTTATGTACTTCAGATCTCAACTCACTTAAATATCCATTTGTCTTCTTCGACATTGTTTAGCGGTGAAGACATCTATCTAGTAGTTCACCCTTTTCTCTTAGTCTGCTCTTAATTAGTCAGAAAAGTCTTCAATTTAAATACACTGTGAAGGTACTGATCTCGTTCAAAAATCTGTCAAGGACTTCACTTCTTCTCCTTCTTTTGTTGTCGGCTCTGAAGTAGTTTCTTCGGTGTAAGTGGAAGGCAGGACTTTTATATTTGACTCTATAAGCGCCAGCTTTCGTACAGTTTTTCAGTTAAAAACAAATTTTGTTTGCGTTCGTTTATTCGCCCACATGTACTTTTTGTAAAGTTGAAAGCAATACAACTTGGGACATAACCACAAATAAAAAATGAAAAAATATATAGTTTATAATATATAGAACTTGCAAAATACTTGTATTTCATTTGTAACCGATAAATGAATTTATATCTCAACATGTGACTTACATTCCAAATAAAAAAACTCACATTTATCTCAATATATGTTGTTTCTATTTGTTCAGGCTTTTCCTTGAATTTCTCGAACTCCTGTGTTGTTCTCAGTATTATCTTGATCTTTAAAGTATGTACTTTTTTGAGTATTGTTTTGATTGTTTAAGCGCTTTGTGACCCTGGTCTGGAAAAGCGCTATATAAATAAATATTACTTACTTACTTACTTACTTACTTTATTATATGTATTAACTAGTGATTGATTGATGAGTTTTTATATCACAGTTTTGTCTTTCTAGGGAATTAGTAGTCAAAATTGATCAATGAAACAAATGTAATAATTATATGTTATAAATGTAATAATAATAATATCAAACACCAAAAGCACACACAGAACACAGACTTCCCCCAAGCACCTCAGTTTAAGTAGTATTATGTGTTTCACCTCATTCTTTATTTATTCCACCTGTACAATTATAAATATATATAAATATTTTTACTTTTGTCAAATGATTTCCATAAAAGCATGTGTGTATTAGCTACCAATACTACTTCCTATTTTTACTTATTTTTTCTGGGACGTTACAGACGAGCAGTACGGAGGTAATTGGATGTTTTTAAGTTTCTTTTTTTTCGACAAAGATGACATTAAAATGAACAAACATTTTTTGTCTATAACTCTAAAAAGGAACAGTTTACTCAATAATCACAACCCTTCGTTGCCTTGAGGGTAGAGTAGAAAATGAGTGAAGTTTGAATTTTGAGTGAACTTTTTAACTGTTAACAGATTATAATCATTGTCAGCCCTTTAAACTTCTACCTCGGGTTTAAAATCATTCCTCCTTGCGTCACAAATGGTAAAATCCAGCAGTTTGTAGAAGCGGAGAATGCAAGCACAACCTAGTAGAAACAAATGGAAAAAAGTAGATATATTTGCTAACCAACGTTGTTGTATGTTTTATGCTAAACAAATGATGCAAAGTTACAAGTGTTAATATCTGCAGGTTGCGTTAGAAAAAGTTTGAATGGAAACCTGTTTTCTTAAACTGTATTTTTATGACTTCTTACCTACTGTGGATAAACGGAAAATAAAATATCAAGGTAGAGATTTCACAGTCAGTGATTTGAATTTATTTGGTAATAGAAAGATTTTATCTGAGGAGCGAGAGCGCAGCAGGCAGCACATGTTTACAGAAACCAACATTTAAATTAGAGTGGAGTCCTGCAGTGTTGACAGTATTTTTTTTTTATTTTTCTTGTATTCTTCTCAGAAAGTAATGAAAGAAATAATTTCCAATTTAAAAAAATAAGAAATGAATGATGTCTAGAGCCACAATCATCAATTGTCAAAACAAAAACAAAAAGTGATCGGATGACATGTTTGTAGAGCTGTATTAATACACTTGCAATTTTCATGAAGATTTTGGGGGAAATCTGGGGACACAATGTGATTGAACAACTTTCTTTTGATTGAAACAATAGAACTGAAGGACAAAATATGTCCAAACATCAACTTTAAAAGCCGTTTGAGTCGACTGTATCCTACTGTATCCTCTCGTCCTCAGTTATCGCCAGGATCTCGCAAGATTTAATTGTTCCTGTAGCTGTGGAGGACATAATGACTGAAAGTTTATTTAACAAAAAAATTAAAAAATACTCTCAATACTTGGATGTTAATTGTACATTTATAATTTTTTTTTATAAAAAACAAAATATCTATGTAGAAAATCAGATGTGATTCAAAAGTTTTTTGAGGGGAACAAAAGCGATACAGTGCTGTTGAATATTGGTATATATCGAAGTATCTTTTTTTTTTACATCCCTTATTATTAGCTGATCAAATAATCAGTGTAACAAAGCTGTAGAAAATGCGGCCAAACTTTTTGTATCCCATAAAAAGTAACGAAACTGTACATTATACAGGAAGTTCTTGGTCCGTCTTGAACTAAAAACCTGAAGGATAATGTTTTCTTTATGTTTCTTTGCAGAAATCTTTCTTATTAAGCTGTTGTTAGCTTGTAAAAGTGTAATCTCCGACCTTTGAACCTTGAAAAAAGTGAAGCTAATTGTTTTTTTTATTGTTTCACTTTTATTTTGGTTCCTGCAGAAGGAAATGATTACTGTAATTATATATTTTTTTCATTAGCACAGAGCAGCATGTTGTTGTTTTTGTTCCTCCTCCTTTTATAACTGTGCAGACGAACAGAAAGGCTAACGGGCAAACAGACTTCTACAGCTCGTGATACAACAATTATATATATATGAATATGTTTATTTGACTCTTCATATCTACCAAGTTTGTTTTCCCCTGAAGTCCTGCAGAGATTTAAGCAGCCTTGCTCAACACATGAGTCATGAACTATATATTTATTTTTTTCATACTTTTTCAATTTGATATTTTAAAAGTTCCCTTTTATATGAAAAATGTGTTTTTTAAATAAGAAATGGAAAAAGAATCAGCTATTTTCTGATGAAAATCTGACTTAAACAGGAGTTAAAGAATGACGTATGATTTATTGTTTGGATTTTAAATTATAATATATTAATAGAATATATATACATTATATTTAAGATATTCAAGAACTTGGGTAAAAACCTAGTAAAAACAACTATCTTTATCTTACAAAGGTCTTCAGTCTTTACAGCTCAGTTGTTACTTCTAATGTTGGTAAAGATTTGAAGTTCCTTTAAAGGTCAACTAATGTAAAAAACTCCAACTTTCCTGACGTAGTAAATGTTGAAGTCTTTCTCTCCAAGATGCAGTAAGTTCCTCATCATGACCATGTTTTCAACTTATTGTTGTGTCTCTGAAAATCTGGGCGAACGAGAGGTTACGAGAGTGTAGTCCACTTCACTCCTCCTCCAGCCAGTGGTAATCAAGCCCCGCTTTGTTTATACAACGAGCCCCATGGAGGTGGAGACTTCCGAGATTGATGACGCGCGGTGACAAACCTCCATGTTTGACCAATCACAACAAGATTTCATCTCCAGAAAATGAAAAAAAGTGTTTTCAGTGGGCGGAGCTTAAGATCATTTACTAATGTCAATATTATTACTGTTATGATTTCAACGTTGATAATTTTCAACATAAGACACAAGGAAGATGGGGGAGGGTACATTGTTGGCGTGAAGTTTCAAACATCGTAAACTGGTTGAATCAATGTTGATTCACTGTTAAATTTGGTTTAAATCAGATGACAAAGGTGGATGACAATTTTATAAGGTTGATTCAATTTATTTTTGCTATTTGTGAAACCAAGCACGGTAGAGATGCGTCAACAAGGCTTCATGAATCAGTTTCATAGTGAAGCCACTGTGTCATGAAACAGTTTCATAGTGAAGCCACTGTGTCACGAAACAGTGTCTTACCTTCAAAATGCCACTAGATGTCAGTCTAAGTTTGAAAATGAAGCTAAGTTTCATTGACTTAGTAGATCAGAGCCAAAGATTTTAAAGCAGAGAGTGACATCTAGTGGCCTTTTAACATTAAGACACTGTTTCATGACACAGTGGCTTCACCTCCAAACTGTTTCATGACACAGTGGCTTCACCTCCAAACTGTTTCATGACACCTCATCAGCCCGTCACTAGGTGAAATGTTGGGGGTAATTATAACTTTAAAGCCAGAAAGGAAATGAATGAAACAGTCGTCTCCGTCCCACAGCCGTGAACGCAGTTTCATGACACCTCATCAGTCCGTCACTAAAGCCAACAAAAACGTACAAAGTTAACATTAAATAAAAGGACAAAGGTAACTTTACACCTCTGGACAAAGAGTTCTCAATCAACCTCTGTATATTTTTTGGACCGCGAGATGAAACCGGGTCGAACTCATGCCGGGCACGTTCCGAACATCAAAACTCCTGGAATCAAACCAGCAACTGTCACGCCGGGAGACGGCCGGCGCTAACCGCTACGCCTCCCGTCGCCTGCAATTCCAGATGTAAATCAGCAGTTTCTAAGGAACGCCGCTCGCTGCTAAACCTTGATTTATCCCGGCAGCTTCAGAAAAATATGATGTACTCTCAGGAATGTGTCTGATGGCACCAACCGGTTCTGATTGAACTTCTCCGGCTGGAGGACGGATGTGTTGATAAATCTGCACTCTTGACTTTTAGCTTTCCTAATAAAGGCCACCCTCCGTCTCGCAGCGAGCGCTGGCACCTGATATAAATCATGTGCTTCACAATCCAATACCATTTGGCTCCGCGAGGAGCCCGAGCTGACGCTTTTAAACAGATTTTCTTTCGGATCTGCCCAGACGTCACATTTCGGCTCCTTCTGTTTGCTTCATAAGTTCAAGTGTCTCCAGCGATGAAGGGATACAGTGAGAAATACATGTATATTTACACAACACGGCAGATCCCCGGACTTTATTGTCTCTCCTTCACACACTGTGAGGTATTGTTCCGAGGTCTCGCTGCTGCTGCTGCAGAGCAAATATTTCTTCACATCCATGTCTGCCAAAGTCATTTTTCATCTTGACAAATTGTCCTTTTTTTTCTTTTACATTATGTCCAGTCCCATTATTTTTGTATAGGCCTGTTTAAAGCTGCTGCTGAATTTTTGTGATTGATGAGAAAAAAAAAAGTTTTGCACAATATAAACAAAATAAATAATGCCAAAATAACAAGGGGTAATGAAAATGACCCATAATGCACAGCAACAAATGAAGCTTTTATGGCAGTTTTGATAAAATGGTCAAAGGTTTTCCATCAATATTTTTTATTTCTTATTCTAAATTAATTCGTCATCATTTTCTGAATGTCTGTCTGTCGCTCTCTAATCTGATTTTCTTTTTCAGGAAAGGTTGATGATGGGAAAAGCAGAGGTGGATTAGATTTTCGTGATGGAAGATATTTAAACATGTTTACAAAATAAATGTACGGACAAAAAAAATGATGGATAATGCAAGTCATTTCCATTAGTCACAATCAAAATGAATGGATTCAGAATCTATATAGAAAAGAAAGGTAGATAAATACATTTGCATTTAAAAAAAAGAAGCTTCAAAATGGTTTAGTTCACTGTTGCCTAAACCATACATTACTTATAAAATAATGCCGGTGTTTAAACGGTGCCTTAATAAGGTTTTTAAAAGAATAAACACAAGACTTCTCCCAAAAACTTGATGAAAATGTAATGGAATCTAAAATAACTTTAAAGGTGTTTCCACACTAGTTCACTTTGTTATGATTGTCAGAATAATGTCATGTTCCGAAGCAGAAAGAGAGTGTTGCGAATAACTATCATAATGAGGGCTCGGTGAAAAATAAAAGTTTTACTCTATTGTATCATCAGTGTGTGTTTGTACAAAACTCTCTTTTCATTGAAATATTGACATTAGAAAATGATCTTAAGCTCCGCCCACAGAAAATACTTGACCATAACCACACCCACTCTGCTGTTATTGGTCACCACGAGTCATCAATCCCGTAAGTCTCCACCTCCGAGGGATTCGTTGTATAAACAAAGCGAGGCGTGTTTACAGCTGGCTGAAGGAGAAGTGAAGCCATTATTACGTCATAATGGACTCTCGTAACCTCTCGTTCGCCCAGATTTCAGAGCAACTTTATAAAGTAATGAGTTGAAAACATGGTCATGATGAGGAACTTACTGTATCTTGGAGAGAAAGACTTTGACATTTACTACATGAGAGTCAGGAGAGTTGTAGTTTTCAAATTCGTTGACCTTCAATCGATTTAGACCAGTTGTAACCGTGGTTCTACGAATGTGGATCTGCCCCTCAACAGGCTATCGCCGTTCCAGAGCATGCATGAAGTAGAACTGCTTATTCAAATAAGTCGGAAAAATTAAGTGGATTGTAAAACAGTTAAGACGTTTCCAGTATTCAAAAAAGGAACAGAATAAAATGAATCAATTAAGAACCTCATGAATCTACACAGTCCAGTTGACTCGCTTTCTAACCAGTCGGAGAACCAAGACCTGGACGAATAAGAACCTTCACAAAACCAACCTTATGAATTGAAACCGAAAGGAAGGAATTAATAATGTGGCCATTATCTCCAGCATTAGTCATAATGTCATTTTTAAATACATGTTGAATTTCAGGGACGATTACATTTTCTGTCGGGTTGATACCATTTATGCCAGAAACAGTGTCAGGTAAATGGTTGTGGCAGATTTTTTTAGTTTGTGTGACCAAATTGTTAGATGACCCTGAAACATTTGGATCAACGATTCATTCTTTCCTTCAGTTTATTGGGGAGCGTTCAGAAAAACGATCGATTCTAAGCTGCTCGTTCACCTGCTCGCTCGTTGAACCGCGGTCAGAAGAGTCCAATGTTTCTCCGCTCAGACGTAATCCTGATCATGTTTTCTCATTTTTCATTTGCATTCCATTATTAAATCGCTGTGATTTATTCCGGCTGGTTCATCAGCGAAGCCCGATTCATTTTGTTTACTTGACGTTCGGCGTAACCTTTGAGTGACGGCAGCCAATTTAATAATAAAGCAGATGATAAATGTCACGAGAAGACGGACGGAGAAAATAAATCTAACCTTTAAGCACGTAATGTTATAATTACAATTGTTGTCTGTGGTATACGCTTCTGGAAATGATACTTCTCTCAGTGCACTGGTTAGTATGCATCAGGATAGTGTACATACTAACTAGAAACTAATTCTCCACAGATAGTATGTCTCAAATCAAACTCTGCTGCTACGCACTAACAGGAAATGACGAGACAGCTTCTTCTTCTACTACTATTTAACGATGATTTCCACCAGCTGTAGGAACACTAGCGCCACCTGCTGGCAGCACGTTTGGTTTGGATCAAGAAATATGAGAAATTAAATATTGGCAAAATATTCACGCCGGTATCAGCACCGCAGACGTGTCATCCTCCTACTGCTGCTGAAAATACACCTGTAAGTATATGAATATATATACTGTATATATACACAAAACTGAGTATGGATCTATGGACACTTTCTACACTAAACAGCTCCATCTTAATGACGTTGAAAACAGAAGTTACGTCACAATTTAGTGTGTATGGAGCACTTTAGTGTGTATGGAACAGTAAATTTCACATACTAAGAATTAAGACGCACTTATGCACTAAAAATAAAGTTTAAGTATGCAAGTATGCGACTTCAGACACAGCTATATATATATATTTTTTTTTAATATTACCTTTTTATTCAATGATGCACCTCAGTGTTAAAATATATTTTAAAAAATCTGCTTTTTATTTGTGTTATGACACACAATATACTTCATATATGGACACAAACACTTTTCTTTCTAGAATGTCCTGAGAAATTAACAACATTTTGTTCATTAGATCATGAATTACCTGAACAAGAGTACGACTTTGATGCTACAATCTTTGATGTATAAAACACCGAACGCCTTCGTGGAATATATAAACCCCAGATAATCGACCCGATCTTCCGTGTTGAAACGTATCATTTGTAAAAAAAAACCTTCTTCTGCGTATTATTCCGATGTCTTATCAAACTGGAGCATCTGGGTCGTGTTTGCCGACACTTGCCCACTGTAGCGCCGGCTGCGTGGAGTGGGTTGTTTACCAAGTGAGATTGGTTGTTTACTGCCTGCGATACGTTAAAGATGTTGTGCCACATCTTGACTCCAGATTGAAAAAGCTTTATAAGAGATTGGACTCATTTTCCACTCGCCATGACACGCATAACTCAGGGCGTAAACAATAGAGCGGAGCTGGAGACGCCGGCACCTGCACCAACCTTGTGTTTGCAGCTACATGATGAATTGAAATCCAATCCCACCGTCTATGAAACCGTAATCTGAACATGCACCGGCTCTTGGTTTGTGTTTTTTCCCTCCGCTCTCGCCGCGTGAAATATCGATGGATACCCGCTTTAAAATAAATGTTTTTGCCCAGTATATCTTCTTTTCACTCAGTCAACCCGGGCCCACATGCTTGGAGCAGCAGGATCTACTTAATGCGTTCCGTAGTCTGTCACCAGCCATTTGCAAACGTTTCTTAAACAGCAGCAGGATTGCAGGAAACCGTCACGTCTCGATCGCGCGAGAAACATCTCTCTGCAGAATTATCTTTTTAAATCAATCGTAGAAATCAGTCCTGGCAAGCAGTTGGAAATATGAAGTTATGTCTTAAGTGAGTCCATTTCATTAACATCACAAACTATTGCAACACAAAAAACAGGGTTTAATCATCCTCTGTTAAATACTATATCTATAATCTTGTACAAAAAAAAACATTTGACAGAAGCGTTTCTTGCTTGTTTTCCATTGTGTTTCTTTGTCTTAAATATTTTCACTTTCAGTTTTTCTCTCAAATTGATGCAGATTAAGACGTCATTTACTGAGTTTTGTCAGAGATGAATTAAGACCAAGAAACCGATGGTTTTTAAAACTAGAAAATGAGCATTTCCAGGAAAAATACAGTGTAAATGCTGAATCTGCTGAATCTGCTGAATCTGTAAACCGAAATGCTTGAAAGTATTGAGATAATATTCAAAGTAAAAATGTGTGAAAACAGTTTAAATGATGGTATAAGGAAAAAGACAGATGTGATAACATTGAAATAAACAGAAAAAGTTTGCGAAGAAAAAAGTAAGAAGAAGACAAAGAAGAAAAAGAAGAAGAAAAAATTTGTAGAAAAAGTAGTAGACTCTTTACTGGAGTAAAATAAGTAGTAGAATTAGTAATAAAATTAGTATTAAAGTAGAACTAGAATTAGTTGTATAAATATAATTACTAGTTTAAATATAAGTAGTAGAATTAGTAGCATAATTAGTAGTAGAATTAATAATATGGGTATAAGTAGTAGAATCAGTGGTAGTAATTTGTAGTAAAGCTATAAGTCGAATTAATAGTAGAGTTAGTAGTAAAACATTTGTAGAATTAATAGTAGAATTTGTAGTATAAGTATAAGCAGTAGTATAATTGGTAGTATAAATATATTTAGTAAAAGCTGTAGTAAAATTATTGATAAAAGTAGAAGTATAAGTTGTAAAAGTAGTAATATAATTATTAGTATAAGTAAAAGTATTAAAAGCAGTAGTAGAAGAAGTAGAATATGTGGTAGTAGAAGTAGTATATATAGTAGTAGAAGTATAGGAGTAGTAGTAAAATTGGTAGTGGAAGTAGAATAGAAGTAGTCGTTAAGTAGTAGAAGTATAATAAATAGTAAATTTAAGTGGATGGGGAAAGAAAGGGTAGAAAAAGGGAAATAGAAGAAAGCATTGAAGAGATAAAAGAAAGATAGATCATCGCCTGCAACTCAGTAAAGAGCCAATTTGATGAAAGTTTGAATAGTTAAAATATATAAATATATAAAATTGAATTTGTAGGAAGAAATGCAGAACAAAGTTTAGGTCAGAATAGAAAAATTGGATTTCAAAAGTGTGAGTTCCTTCAGCAATGACACAATGAGGCTCTTTCGGGAAAAGAAAAAGTACCAGTCATTAGTACCTGTGGCAGCATGTGGTGTCAGTATCATCTCAATTTAAGTTGAATTATTACGAAAGGTCCTGAAAAGGTAGTTGAGAATCAAACAACTGGTCTAAAAAAGATCTGTGAGACCTTGGTCTGGATTGATCCTCAAGTTTGCAAGAACTCCATCTTAAAAAAAAGCAAGCGGGGAAAAAAAAGAATAAAATCTGCTTCCACCGCGAGCGAGAACGCCTGTGTTGTCTCAGGGTCAAGTTAACTGACCTCCCCGCCTCCAAGAAATACATATGCAGTGGTAGAGGTCGTTCAACTTGACTCAGAGGCAACACAAGGGATACCTCAAATACATTTGTTTTCAGACCACAGTTAAGGCGAGTATTCTCAGACATTGTTTTCTTTCTTTGGCTATATTGTGTTGTTTTTACAGCATATATTCATGAAATTTAAACAACTTCGACAGGGATTTCATTTGCCCATATAAGTGTGACTTACTTTTGGTGTGTACCCTCATATTTCAGCTGTGATCCATGTAACTTGAGACCAACTCGGGGGGGAAACAGCAAGTCAACATCAGGATGAATCATCAGACACCAGGGATTTCCGTGAGTTCAAAACTCTCACAGTGGCTTCATGTTCGTGTGTCCATCTACAGCCTTCATGTTCGTCGTGTTCCTCGGATGATGCTTCCGACCAGACCTCCTCCTCTTTCATAACGGAAAATAAAAAGCTGTCACTCTAAAATGAATGCCACTCACAAGCCACTCTTGGACTCTTCATGTCGTCTTTTGGGAAGAAAGTTCAGAATCTTTCAGGGAACCTTTCCAGGTGTAACTGTGGGGAGTTTATTCCTGGAAACACTGAGAGTTGTTGGTGGTGGGGGGGGGGAGGTTAGGATGGAAGAGAACTCTGGCAACCTGAGCTACAACATAGACGGACGCCAAACATCTTTGGGAAAGTTTATGAGTGGAATTCAGCTTCTCTCGTGGTTAGAGCAAAGTTGTAGTAAGTAGTTCAATAATTAAGCCCAGAGTTTGGGACCTGAAAGTAAAAACTATCAACGACTCACAACTTGACTTGGAAAAAGTTGTGCTCAATGTTAAGTTAAGTAACGATCTTCTGGCCGCCCACCGCAGAATGCCATAAAGAAGGTCACGCACACAACAGCCAAGCACAGGCCAAGAATGATGGTTGAACTACTGGCTGCTGCAGTTCCACCTGTTGTCAGATTTGTAGATCCTGAATACAAACGAAGGGAGAATAAACGAGTGATAAACTGCAATGTCTGCATATGTATCCTTTAAGCATGACTTGGAACCAAAGTCTTGAGACTTAACCTGGACTTGTGACAAAAGATGTGTGACTTGACCTGGACTTGTGACCTATAACTTGGGACTTGACCTGGACTTGTGGACTATAACTTGGGACTTGACCTGGACTAGTGGACTATAACTTGGGACTTGACCTGGACTTTTGACAAAATATGTGTGACTTGACCTGGACTTGTGACCTATAACTTGGGACTTGACCTGGACTTGTGACCTATAACTTGGGACTTGACCTGGACTTGTGGACTATAACTTGGGACTTGACCTGGACTTGTGGACTATAACTTGGGACTTGACCTGGACTTGTGGACTATAACTTGGGACTTGACCTGGACTTGTGGACTATAACTTGAGAGTTGACCTGGACTTGAGACCAAAGACCTAATACTTGAACTGAACTCTTGACCAAGGACTTGAGAGTTGATCTGGACTTGTGACCTAAAACTTGAGACTTGACCTGGACTTTTGACAGAAGACATGTGACTTGACCTGGACTTTTGACCTATAACTTGAGACTTGACCTGGACTCATGACCAAAGACTTAATACTTGAACTGAACATTTAATCAAGGACTTGAGAGTTGACCAGGATCCGTCACCAAAGACTTGAGACTTGACCTGATCTCATGACCAAAGACTTGAGACTTGACCTGGACCAATAACCGAAGACTTGCAAAATGAATAGAATATAGATCCATAAATACAAAACAATTTTGCTTCCAACACTGCTTGTCAAAATAGATTTTTAATCGATCTTTATAAAAGTACTTCAAAAACATGCAGGTGAGAGAAATATATGTTGTTGTTGCTCAAATCCAACATAATAATAATAATAATAATAATCTCTATTTATATAGCGCCTTTCTAGCAAAGCGCTTTGACAGCCATTGACAGCCTTTCTAGCAAAGCGCTTTGACAGCCATTCACACATATGAACACGATGTAGCACTGCCGTGTTTGGGGAACAGGATCCGACACAAATATTGGTCAGGCTGCAAGAAGAGGCTCATATCATCTCAAAGGTTTCCTGGTGAGTGAACGTGGAGTTCTGGTGTTACACGGTTTGTATTTCGTCCAAACTTCTTATGAGTCGCTGGACATTCACACATCTTGCAATTGACTCCCGGCCTTGACATTTGGATCCTGGTCCATAAGAAGACACTATGAAGGGATGAAGTCCTTCACCAAGGAATCCCTTGTTGTCGACGGTATTCTTCGTCACCAATGGAGCCTTCAAGCGGCTGTTACTGCGACAACTCGGGGAGGTTTCCATCAGCCCTCTGACGGTGCAGTGAAGCTTCACTCTGGCGGAAAAAGGGTTGACATCACGGCTCAGCGCTGTCTGGTACCAGCTATGTATGGAGACATGGGTGAGCCCTGCAGACAGGGCAGTAAATGGACCTCTTAATCAGACCTTTTAATGGCCTCTTTAATGACCTATTAGCTCCTGCCAACAGATAGTTTAAGCTGTCAAGCAGAACTTTTTCGCTCCAGAGGTAGAGATGCTATTCCTGGTGCTTATCTCTCGACAAATGGTGTCATGGATGCTCGCACCGAGAGCAGTGGCAGAGATAACTTTAGTCAATTTACATTTTCGTAAAATAAACTTCAGGAAATGTTTGTTTGAATTCGTTAGATATACATTAGAATGAGTTTGCTTTATGAAGCAGCGTCCTGACTCAAACAGCCCACTAGATGGCACTCTCTGGACTTGTATCTATCGGTTTGAACACGTGTTCTAATGAAACCTTTCATCATTTTGTAAACAAAGGGCGCCACCTACTGAACTGTTACAATAAGGACACTCTTGCATGAAGCTTCGTCATCCAAACATTACTATTACTTGAAAAGCCAAAAGGGAAGCAGTGTAAAACATGTTTGAAATATGTTTAAACGTGTTTGAAATATGTAAATACATGTTTGGAAATATGTCAAAATGTATTTAGAAAACTATTACCCAAGACGTGTTCGGAAATACATTTAAACGTGTTTGAAATACATATAAATGTGATTGAAATACATTAAAACGTGTTTGGAAATACTTTGAAACGTGTTTGGAAATATGTTAAAATATGTTTGAAATATGTTCAAAGGTGTTTGAAATACATGAATACATGTTTGGAAATATGTCAAAATGTATTTAGAATACTATTACGTAAGTTATGTTCGGAAATACATTTAAAAGTGTTTGAAATACATATACAGTAAATGTGTTTGAAATACTTTGAAACGTGCTTGGAAATGCGTTAAAACATGTTTCAAATACTTTGAAATTTGTTTGGAAATGCGTTAAAACATGTTTGAAATACATTAAAACGTGTTTGGAAATACTTTGAAAAATGTTTGGAAATACATTAAAAAATGTTTGGAAATATGTTCAAACGTGTTTGAGATACATATAAATGTGTTTGAAATACTTTGAAACGTGCTTGGAAATACGTTAAAACATGTTTCAAATACTTTGAAATTTGTTTGGAAATGCGTTAAAAGATGTTTGAAATACATTAAAACATGTTTAGAAATAAGTTCAGACGCGTTTCAAATACATTAAAAAATGTTTGGAACCACCTTGAAACGTGTTTGAAATACTTTGAAACGTGTTTAGAAATATGTTTAAACGTGTTTGAAATACGTTAAAACATGTTTAGGAATATGTTCAAACCTAGTCAAAAAACTTTCACATTAGCAGAATTGTGCTTCCGTAAAAAAGGAACAGATTACTGAAAATAAGAAAGTTTTTTTTCTTTTTTTCTCACCCTATAAGGCTACAAATTACTTACTATCACCTTGGACTATAGACTGAAATAAAAAGAAAAAAGGCTTTGGTTGATCTTGTGTTGAAAATGTTTATTAATTTTAATTCTTTTTTAACTAAAGGACTCAACTGCTGATACTGTCTACTGACTGTAGTCTTTTATTTGAGGTCATTCCAGTTGCTTGAATGAGATCCAGTCTGTCATCACAACTATCATACTTTTAGAATGGATTTGTTGGGTTACCATGGAAACAGGTAACCGTGAAACCAGTATTCCAGAATCTTTCTTTGTACTCGGTCCTTTGTGTCTTTGATGAATCTTCTGCTGTTTTTTTGGTTTTTCCCCCAGAATTTTTCGTTTGGATGAACATCTTGGGGATTTGAAAACATGAACTTTGACCTAAGCATCTTTGTATTCAAACAGCATCTCCCGGAATAAGTTGGATGCATATTAAAGCTCCCAATTTATACGCCCGGACTCGTCTCTTATTCAATTTGTTTGTTTGCCCTCAGGCTTTGTACGAAGATGGGAATTTAAGGCAAGAGTTAAAGGTTTATGAACAACAGTGCGAAGCATGTGCTTTTAAGAGAGTTTAGATTAGTATCATGTATTGCATCAATTTGGCTGAGTCACTATGAGGTCTGTAGCGATACACTTAGATCGCGATACGATATACACAACATAAAATACGATATTTTTCGTTGCACTGACAAATTACGCAATGATTGAAGTGGAAAATGAATTTTCGTGACTTTCTTCTACTCTGGTTTAGTTGAGGTAAAGGAACTGAAAAAAAAATACCCCCAAATCTGAGCTTTAGGCGACTGTATCCTCTCGTCCTCAGTCTTCTCGTTGGATATCATTGTACCTTTAGCTACGGAGGACGTAATGACTTCTGCCATCTAGCGGCCGGAAGTTTAATTAAAGCACATAATTGAATAAAAGTTGTTAATAAAATATAAAAAATCTTTTTTTTTACACACTTAATTGAACGTAAATACACTTAATTCATGCACATCTATATTTAAAATTAGATATGATTTGAAAGCAAAAAAGGTAAACATTAATACAGTGCTGTTGAAAGTATGGTTATTACTATATATTTTTTTCTTCACTCTAGTCGCTATACATCATTTTTTTTATCTTGGATTTCGTTTGAAATTTGACATTCTTTGCCTAGTTACCAAGTATTTTTCACTTTTGGTGAAAGTTAAGAACATCCTGTGCCAAACTTTTCAAAGCAGCATTGAAGCGATTCATCTTTTATAGTCGTAATTCACTCGCTAGAACTCTCTTGCGTTTATTTATTTATTATTATTTTTTACCTGCGACTATGTCAGGAGAGTCTCTGAGAGTTAAGTGACCCCCAAACCTCTTTACAACTGTTTGTCGGAGACAGTTTTTCTTAAATGTCTTAAGTACTGAGAGACTAATTGAAGTTACTAGGATAATAAAAAAAGATTCTTAATCTCATTTTGTAAATTGGCAACAGAGAAGCCACAAAATTGTAACACTATAAGTATCAAACAATATTTTTTATCTTACTTAACTTAAATTCAACTTTATCTTATGGAGTCTTTGACATTATTGAACATTAGCCCTTCTCAGTAGTCAAGGAATTTGTTGAATTTTGATATTGATGTCATTTTATTAAACACTTTTTGATTTATTTTGATTTTGTGGTTTTCTCAAAAGGTGTCGGACCTTCTATCGGTTTCTATCGTCACAATGTATGGACATAAACTGTAGCTTTTTATCAGGTTCTATCAGGTTTAGACATTGCAACAATGGAATTTAGCTAATTTAGCATCGAAAGACCTAATACTATTTCATGAAATTAAAGTGTACATTTGACAGTTAAAGCTGTCTTTTGAACCTCTGAAAATGACTTATCTGGTTTTAGCTGGTCTGTTCATTGTTGCCATGTTAGCTTTGGTAATTAAGTAAGTAATAGTTATTTGTTAAGCACTTGAACAATCAAAAGCAATACCCAGTTAAAAATGCAAAGAAATTATAATGATAACACAGAGACCAACACAGGAGTCTCAGAAAATCAAGGAAAAGCTCAAATAAAAGTGTCTTCAGATGTTTCTTGAAGGAGTCAGTAGATCATCAAACACAGAGATGTTTCTTGAAGGAGTCAGTAGATCATCAAACACAGAGATGGTTCCAAAGCTTAGGAGCAACAGTCTGGAAGGATTTCTCTCCTCTGGTCCTGAAGTTCAGGAACCATCAGTAGATTCTGATCCACAGACCTCAGAGCCTGAGCTGGGGTGTAAGTCTGGATCAGATCACTGATGGAAGGTCTGACCATGAATAGATCTGAAAGTAAGAACCAGAATTTTAAAGTTGATCCTGAAAGAAACTGGCAGCCAGTGAAGAGTTTTAAGGATCGGAGAAATGTGAGTTATTCTACTAGAGCGGCTCAGAATTCTTGCTACAAAGTTTTGTATCAACTGCAGGCGAGACACATCCTTCTTGATTAGACACAAAAATATATTGTCACAATAGTCTAAAAAAGAAGACACAAACGCATGGATGATAAGCTCCAGATCAGGTTCTTTCATCATTTTCCTTAGTTTAGAGATTTTTTTTTGTCCACAATAACAACAGGTTCTGATCAACAGGTGTTCCAGATAAATGGGTCTATTTTTCCTCCTCACCATGTAATTGCTAGTCCAGAGCCGGCGTTGACCTGGGCCGACCTCCCCTTTTACTTTTCACAGAAATCCTCAACCTTGTTAAAAAATATCCACGGAATATAATAATATGATTTGAGTCTGTAGTGCAAATCTGTCGGTGCGTACGCGGCTCTGCTCTGTCGAAAACACACTTTGGCTTTTACTTCAGTTGGCCGTGGAGGTTTGTTCACATATTTCACTTGGCACGTTTCTAAAGCCAGATGTCCTTCCTGACCCGTCCTACCTGAGCACTGGACAGCGGAAAAAAAAACCCGAAAAGCCTGCCGGCGCAAACGGGCGAGCTCACTTATCACTAAGATTTGTGGCGACGCTTTTGACAGCGACATTAACATGTTTTGTGATATCGTCCGTGTTAGTGCGGCATCTAATTTTCCGTCTCCGCGGTTCAAACAACCGGCCGCGACTCACCTTGGCCGCTGTGTTTTGATTATGCTTGTAAACCACCGGAGAGCCTCGGCAGGGTCATGACGCCCTCCATCAAATGAAGATTTGTCGCCATTGGACGAAGATATCCAGGGATATAAATCACCGGCACTCTGCAGACATTTGTGGCAAGCCATTTCCTGCAAACATTGTTTTTTCTCCTCTATTTTTTTGCGCTTGTTTTGTCATCATCCCCGAGCCTGTGAGCCAATGCCTGTGCCACTGTGGGTTCTATTTATTTATAAGCCACCTTTTAGTATGAGGGTCCCTTTCCACCGCACCTTCCCTTCTCTATCCTGGCTGCTTTCCACCGCAGTGGGCAACAACAGCCATTAAGACATTTAGCACCTGATTTTACTTTTATGGCTCCATCAAAAAAGCATTAGTGCGAGCTATTAGCTTTAATCTGAAGAATTCAGGAAGGATAATCACGCGATGAGCTTTGTTTTTTTTTTAAAGTCGAAAATCAGGTGGAAAATGTTTTATTAATTTAATTTATTTTCGCAAGGCTGGAGGAGCTGTCATGACTGATGAGGATGTCTTGTTGGGAATGAGTCGATGTGTCTCTCCAGGAACAGTGAATGACGCTTATTGGAAACTATCTTGCAAAAAATTGTAATTGTTGTTGATACAAATGATTGTCTAAACAAGCTAAAGAATTGTAATTGTTTTTGATGTAAATGATCGTATAAACAAGCTAAAAAATTGTAATTGTTTTTGATGTAAATGATCGTATAAACAAGCTAAAAAAAATGTATGTTTGATTTTAGACATCTTAGAAATCTATCTTATATATATTTATTTTTATCATTCTTTAATAATTAAAATCTTATCATAACCTTCCTTAATGACTAGATTTTCCTGTTTTTTGTACAAAAAACAAACAAACAAAATCAAAAAAATTGTTGTTCTTCATAGATGTCCATGTTTTATGTTTTTATATATTTGTAGTTAAATAATGTAAAATAACTATAAATGAGTTTGTTTTTAGGATGTTACCGATTTTATAAGTCATCATATACGAGGCTTGATTTCTTAGTCAGTTCTTTTTATACGTTTTTTTTTTGTTTTTTTTAACGTAACATTTTTAATTTTCTAAAATATAGTGGCCTCAAGCAAACTAAAATAAAAATCACTCTCTGAAATATTGCTGGACAAAGACATCTTGCTTATTCTAGCTCTATATATGAGACTATGTATTAGAATTTTTCTCTTTTTCTACATTCTATTCACAGTTTCTGTGGCAACTATTCAAAAAAAAATCTAGCTATATTTAATTTTATACAATTTTTAATAATAATAAAACGTTAGTCAATAGTAAATATAAGACACATTGTTTTCTAATTGTAATGTAAATGTCATGTCTTGTGATTTAATCGTGACACACTTCCTGTTTTGTTGTACTTGTTTAAGTTGGTTCAGAACTTCAGCGCCTGTTGCTGCTGCATCAGCTGCAGCTCTTCAAGCAATCAATCCATCAGCTGGAGAGTGTAAAGCCTTCCTCAGCAGCAGGCGCCAGATTATAATCTTCGCTTTATGTTATGTCACGTTTGACTTCTCCCCCTGTTTCTGGAGTTCCTCTTTTTGTTGTTCTTTTTTGTAGTACCTGTGCGTGCTGTTTGTCGTGTTTATTAGTGTGTGTGTTTTTCCGTGACAACCTCTTTCTTTGTTTTTCGGTCTTCCTTGGTTTGTTCTCCTCCCGTTTTTATGTGCTTTTTAAGTTATAATATATTGATATAGTTGTTCTCTCAATAAACATGCGTGTTTGACAAAAAATGAGACAACAACCCATATTTAAATCACTTTTTTTATATATATATTAAACAAAAAAAAGTTTTATAAGAATCTGCCTCTATATTTAACATGTGTTTAAATCACACATTGTTCTTACTTTCATTTCTTCTTTTTTATATAATTCTTCTTAAATATAATTGATTTTAATGTTAAAGTCATTTGGATTTAAACTACAACACAGTAGGTTTAAGATGCCGCCTCACAAATGAGAGTTTAAAGTGTGTAGTTGTCCTTCAATTTGACCCTGAACCTTCTTCTTTTTTTTTTAGGCCCCGTGGCACCTTCACACCGCTCTGACCTCATTTCTAACTTGATTAAAAACAGGAGTTGAATTATTTCAAACATATTTCCTTATACTTTTGAGTCCGACTGAGAAAATTAGGATTTTAACAAAAGTAAAAGACTCGCTGACCTATTCATGTCAGACACAAAGATCTTCAGGGATTTGCCTCCAGCAAAATAATCAGCGATCCATAATTTGAGTTAAGACATCAATTTAACCTTGCGTGAAGAGAGAGATAAAGTTCAGGTTTTAGTGATTTCATGTTTGAAGTTAAAACTGAATTAAAGCACAAATGAATGCTAACGATTTTTTAGTGGTCTTATTATTTAATCTTTTCATCGTTTCCAGAGGTCTCGACCAAAAGTCACTAAAGTGAAATATAGACCTTACATTTTCTGGGACCCCTGTGTTGTTCTCATTGTTATCTTGATCTTTTTAGTATACCTTTTTTTGAGGGGTTTTTTATTGTTTAAGGGAGATGTGACCCTGGTCTAGAAAAGCACTCAATAAATAGAAATTACTTAATTACTTTTTTGTGACGGGGGAATATAAGGTGACCCTGATCTGGTGACCCATCATATCAAGGAGCTCAGATTAGTCGAGATTGACCTCATAACATTTATGTAAACAACACCAGGCCAGCAAAAATAAACATTACAATACGCTATGATACGATACGATACGATACGATACGATACGATACGATACGATACGATACGATACGATACGATACGATACGATACGATACGATACGATATGATGACGATACGGTACAATATGATGACAATACGATGCGATATGATGACAATACCATACGGTACGATACAATGAGATACGATATGATGACAATACGATACGATACGATACGATACGATACGATACGATACGATATGATGACGATACGGTACAATATGATGACAATACGATGCGATATGATGACAATACCATACGGTACGATACAATGAGATACGATATGATGACAATACGATACGATACGATACGATACGATACGATACGATACGATACGATACGATACGATACGATACGATACGATACGATACGATAAGATAAGATAAGATAAGATAAGATAAGATAAGATACGATAAGATACGATATGATGACAATACGATACGATACGATACGATACGATACGATAGGATAGGATACGATGCGATGCGATGCGATGCGATGACGATACGGTACAATATGATGACAATACGATGCGATATGATGACAATACCATACGGTACGATACAATGAGATACGATATGATGACAATACGATACGATACGATACGATACGATACGATACGATACGATACGATACGATACGATACGATACGATACGATACGATAAGATAAGATATTATAAGATACGATAAGCTACGATATGATGACAATACGATACGATACGATACGATACGATACGATACGATACGATACGATGCGATGCGATGCGATGCGATGCGATGCGATGCGATGACAATACGGTACGATACGATACGATACGATACGATACGATACGATACGATACGATACGATACGATACGATACGATACGATACGATACGATACGATACGATACGATGCGATGCGATACGATACGATACGATACGATACGATACGATACGATACGATACGATACGATACGATACGATGCAATGCGATACGATAACTAACGTGTTTAAAAGCAAAACAACCAGATAATATATCAGCGTTAAACAGGACATCAGTGTTCTTTAACAGGAACACCAGGTCCGTTTTTGTGGCAAGACATCATCATTATTCGGCCAAATTCTTTCAGTGATTAAAGTGTTTCCGTCAAAAAGAGTACCTAAATATGACGAAAAGTTTTACAAACCCTTCAACAAAAATGGATGAAAGACAGAAAACAGTGTATATTTTAACGAGGGGGCTCTGGTGCCAAAATGTGTTGTTGTCGTCGTCGACCCCCCGTTGTTTCTGGGTTCCTAAAAAAGATTACCAGCCGCTGGCCAGCTTTGCAACAAAAATGTTTCGACGGCACTTCATAGCGCAGGGTTGCTGACGTGTATCAATTAATGATTAGATCATGTTTCCAAGGGAGCTGCTTGGCAGAAGTCTGTGCGCCCTGAGTGCTTTTCTAGTTGCCATCTTCAGGCGGCCTCAGCCAGGACTTGCTATTCAGCCGAGCCATCACTGCCAGAAAGAACTCTCTGCGACAAGAAACCTAATCAACGTTAACTCCAAGAAACTGTGGGATCTTTTAGTCTGCATGGATGAAGTCGGATAAACACACTTTCTTAAGCCAAAATCTAAAAATACGAAATGATTAAAAAGAACTTGGAGTATCACTCTGTGACGCTGCTCAGCCAGTCGGCCACGGATGGTGAGGATAATTGTCTGCCTTGAAATGCCTTTGAAATGTGTTTCTTCTTCTTCATGATTCAGCAGTTTTTCTACTGCCTTTTTTTATTTTTGTAGCTTTTCAGCAAAAGACCACCTTGAAAAAAGGCGATGCAACAACTTCACTCTCATCCGCTGCCATTTAAATCTCCCCCTCTAACTACTCCCATGTAGAACCAAACCTGATCAGTCAATCTTGTCTTCAATCTCTAAACCATGGGCTTTCAAACTGAATCACACAAGTGGCCAAAATATATTAAAAAGGTAGTATAAGTATATGTTTGCTTGAGTTTAAGGTTGAATGTGAAATTACCTTAATTATTGGAGGCTTGATCTAATTCAACTAAATGATGGAGTGATTACTCACATAAAAACTTTTGAATGTTTGAAGTGCATTTTGTGCGAAGATGAAGACGAAGACAACTGAGCTCCAGTCGCTACATTAAAATGAACAAACATTTTTGTCTATAACTCTAAAAAGAACTCTGAAAATAATCCCAACCCTGAGTCGACATGAGGGTGAGTAGAAAATGAGTGCATTTAAATTTTGGTTGAAATATCACTTTAACCAAAAAACAGTACATGGCTTGGACTTTACCACTGATTCATGTATTTCTTTATTGACATTTAAATGTCATGATCGCCTCGTTGTATAAACAAAGCGGGGCGTGATTGCAGCTGGCTGGAGGAGGAGTGAAGCCATTATTACATCATAATGGACTCTCGTAACCTCTCGTTTGCCCAGATTTCAGAGCAACTTTATAAAGTAATAAGAGGAAAACATGGTCATGATGAGGAACTTACTGCATCTTGGAGAGGAAGACTTCAACGTTTAAATATATGAGTCAGGGGAAATAATAATAATAATATTAATAATAATAGATACTTTATTAATGTCCGTAGAGAAATTCACATTTTTAGCAGCACCGGTTACAGATAAACGCTTTTAAAAATACCAAAATTCAAAAATACAATGTGGTGCAATCTCCTGGAAAATGCAAAAAAAAATACAATAACATATAACAATGAACATTTACGATAAAGACTGGAATTTAAGAAGATTAAGATATGTAAAATCAACTATTAACAAAATGGAAAAGTCACAGATAAAATCTGAAATATACAGACCTGTGTAAAATATACAGAATATATAGAAACTAAGAAACTAAAATAGGCTAATAACCAAAAATAAAATGAAAGAAGGCACTGAGAAAATCTGAAATATACATCAAAATATATGTCAAATAAACTATAAACATATACAATTACAGGAGGGTTGTTTACATTAGTTGCCCTTTGAGAACATCACCACACATACAAAAGTTCAAAACAAACTGCATACAAACAATTAGAAGCTGAGCAACACAAAAAAGTATTAACAGTGTTAGGGGTTTTTGTGTTCCGATGAACCGACCCCTCCCCAGCCTCGTACGTGGTGATGGAATGAAGGACAGACACATGGATGAGTTTAAGAAAAATGCTCGTTTAGTGAATTATGCAAAAGTCAGAGACAAACTTACGTGAACATGGGCGCTAGCAAGCAGAGAGATCTATCGCAGACGTCTTTGAATGCCAGAACGCAAAGATCAGAAAAAATGGTGGATCTTTATAGTAGAATATTCAGGTTAACGCCTCTAGTAAAATGTGAATGTAGGATTGGTCAGTCACTGTAAACACTTGATTCTAAAATGGCCGTCGCACGTGATCGTAGTGGAAACTTACTGAAGGTTGTTGTTTTCTGGAGAGAGTTTATTCCCAGCGAATTGCTGGACTGTTGTGTCTTTCAGTGGGAGTTTTCAAACAGGTGTCCACAGATTTGCTGGGAGTCTGGGATTGTTTAATCTTTCTGTGTGTGCAAGGCTTTGTGACCTCGGCCTTTGAGTTGTGAACCTGAGTTTTAAGTGAATGCAATGCAAGAATAGGATTATTTAATATGAATTAAATATGAAAGATTATCAGTTAATCAAGTGACTATTTGAAATGTGTGTTAAATCTAGATGATTGTTTACAGTAAAGTTGTCATTTCCTTACAACAGGATATAGTATATAGTACATATAATACGTTTTCTTCCATAATCTTTGATATAACTTTGATTACATTTTAGATGAACTGCTGTTCCGACACCGTCTGGTCGTCCACACGAGATTCTTGGAGGTCACATCTTGTGAGATTCTTCCAACCAATCTAACACACAAAAAAAAGGACAACCCACGGGAACCGTGGTGAGATGACTGTCACAAACGGGCCACGGCGTGACCCGAGTACGACACCTCAGGGCTGCGGGAAGATTTGCGACAATGAAGTTTTGGATTAACTGGGTCAAAGTAGCAACGTGGCATCTGGGCTCACATCTGATGAAACCCTTTGTTATGAAGAAAAAGAAAAAGAAAACTCAAGAAAAAAGAATAACATCTTTGTGCAATTTTTTAAGCTTTTTATTTTTTTACCATCTCTATTATAGAACCTTTGTTATTATTAGCCAAATTGATCTTCCTCTTTTATTTCTCTTTCAGAGCAGCCACTTAAGAGAGAAGCCAGCAAAGAAACCCAAATTGACTTTTGTTGTTGAAATGAAAAGCAAATTGGCATAAGTGATTCCATTCATCCTCGTTCTAACTAAAAGTTTCCTTTCACTTATGAATTGAAGACAAAAGGCCACGGAAACATAAAATATAACTTATGAAGTTTCATTTCAAGGTTTGTTTACCCTTTTAAAGAAGTGTAAACGGCTTTAGAACATTATGCGGTATGCTAATGCAACGCTTGATAAAAAAGGCCTTTAAACTAAGATTTTTTTGTTTTGTTCTCCAGGACCTTGGACCCGAGGAAAAAAACAGGCCTTTCAAATGTAAAATCGTCAAGATCAAAAGAACTACTTTAATGGTTTGCACTGGTTTTCTTTTTGAATAAAAAGGAGACAGAGGTGCTTCTGAAGTGACCACTTAACCATCTCCCGAAAACAACATGTACTTTTTGTGAACTAAATGAATCCTTCGGACTTTGGTTTCTGCCAGTGATGAATTGCTTGTTAGAATCTCTGACGTCTACCATAAGAAATTGTTTGATTATTTTATTATATATAATTAAAACATGGCTAAATGAAAACTGAAATCCTGCAAAATCCCCGGCGATGACTGAGGACGAGAGGATACAGTGACTCCAGCAGCTTTTAAAGCTGATGTTTGGACAAAAATTTGGTTTGAAAAAACAAATGAAAGCAGTTACGACTTCGTCAAGAGTCATGTGGTCTGTAAATACTACAACACCAGAGTCAAGTACTGGACAATACTACACATATATCCTTGTTACTACACTATCACTATATATCGTACTGTTGACCCTGTATCACCATACGTATCATCTCATATTCTTAACAATACATACTCCTAGACACGCGTTTAATTTTTACGATCACAAAGATCCCACGAGATCCCAGGGATAACTGAGGACAAGAGGATACAGTGAATGCTACAAATATATCCTTGTTCCTACAGTATTTCCCAGTATATTGTATTGTTGTCCTTGTATCGTGATATATATCGTATTGCCACATTCTTGCCAAGGGATTCTGGCGATGACTCAGGACGAGAGGATACAGTGACTCCTCCAGCAGTTTTTAAAGCTGATGTTTGGACATATTTTGGTTTGAAAAAACAAATGAAAGCAGTTACGACTTTGTCAAGAGTCATGTGGTCTGTAAATACTACAACACCAGAGTCAAGTACTCGACAATACTACACATATATACTTGTTACTACACTATCACAATATATTGTATTGTTGACCCTGTATTGCGATACGTATCATCTCATATTCTTGAAAATACATACTCCTAGACACGCACAATATATTGTATTGTTGACCCTGTATTGCGATACGTATCATCTCATATTCTTGAAAATACATACTCCTAGACACGCACAATATATTGCATTGTTGACCCTGTATTTCGATACGTATCATCTCATATTCTTGAAAATACATACTCCTAGACACGCACAATATATTGTATTGTTGACCCTGTATTGCGATACGTATCATCTCATATTCTTGAAAATACATACTCCTAGAGACGCGTTTAATTGTTACAATCACAAAGATCCCACAAGATCCCAGCAATAACTGAGGACGAGAGGATACAGTGAATACTACAAATATATGCTTTTTCCTACAGTATTTAACAGTATTGTTGTCCTTGTATCGTGATATATATATCGAATCGCCACATTCTTGCCAAAGGGATCCTGAGGATACAGAGACTCCAGCAGCTTTTAAAGCTGATGTTTGGACATATTTTGGTTAGAAAACAAATGAATGAAGTTACGACTTCGTCAAGAGGCATGTGGTCTGTAAATTCTGCAACACTAGAGTCAAGTACTGGACAATACTACAAATGTATCCTTGTTACTACAGTAGTCGCAATGTATCGCAATGTATCGCAATGTATCACAATATATCGTATTGTTGCTAATGTATTGTGATACATATTGTATTGCCATATTTTTGCCAATATACACCACTAATGGTGACTTGCAAGGATGTTGTCGTTAAGATAAGATAAGGTACAGAGATGATGGATCGCAACAGTATGTGTAAAGCCAACGTTGATTAAAATTAATTTGTCTGGCCAAGGAGACCAAAGATGGCGATAATTAAGATCAACTGAGCATCAAAAAATGAAAATACAATATCAAAATCAGACTAATACCTCCTGGTTGAATATACATTTTGTTTGGCCCCTTGGATCATTGAGTATGACACTCTACAACATGCAATTTAGTCAAAGCGAATGCCATAATATAAAACTCTTTTGAATTTTCTAATATCAATTATGTCAGAAACGCGATAATTTAACATGACATAAATTGATTTAAACATACAAACAACTGTTGTCAGATTAATATCGTTGCAGTGCATCATGGGATTTGGATTTTAGATGAAGGTTCTTATTGGCGATTATTTCTACAAGTTAAGAAACCATGTTGTGAGCCATTTGTGGTTACACGCAGTACACACCGGGCGGTGGCCCCGGGGTCACATTTGCCACTAAAGCGAATTTAAAAAAGCCTGTCCCAGTTATTTCAGTAATGAGGTTCCGTATCAATTTCACGATGGTTGAAACAAGTTAAATTTAGCAGCGGCCACAGAGAAGAGGTGCAGACTCCCCTGTCCCCGGCGTGCGAGGTGTTCCCGGGTCAACGGAAGTACATTATCTCTCCAGTGTGCCCCTGGGTCCGCCTCGGGGCCTCCTCCCAGCCGGACATGCTATGGAACTATTTACCAGGGGAGGCGCCCGCCGAGCATTTTTTAACAAGTGGCTTCGACCGACTTCTCTTGATGCAGAGGTTCTGCTTCTGGTGGTGCAGTGGTTAGAGCCGCCGCCTCACAGCAGGTTGTTCGTTCGCTCCCAGCTTGGTGGACTTTTTGTGGAGATTGTTTGTTCTTCCCAAGCCGGCTGTTAACAATCCAGAAACTATAAGGTTGACTAAGCACTCTGAAAAAAGGTGGAACCTAACCTTTTTTTTGCACCTGATTTAAGGTCGCTGAATCAGCAGGTTTCTTTGCAACAAGATGTTCCCAGATAGAATTTTTGGTTTCACTAACTTATTTCTAGTTTAAAGAAAAATTAAGGGTCAACTAATGTGAAAACTCAACTCTCCTGACTCACATGTTTGAAATGTTGAATCTTCCTCTCCAAGATGCAGTAAGTTCCTCATTACTTTATAAAGTTGCTCTGAAATCTGGGCGAACGAGAGGTTACGAGAGTCCATTATGATGTAATAATGGCTTCACTCCTCCTCCAGCCAACTGTAATCACGCCCTGCTTTGTTTATATGACAAGTCCCCTGGAGGTGGAGTCTTCCGGTATTGATAACATGCAGTGACAAACCTCCATTCTCGATTAATCACAGCACAGTGGGCGTGGTTATGGTCAACAAGATTTAATCTCCAGAAAAACAAAGTGTTTTCAGTGTGCGGGGCTTAAGATGCAAGCAATACATCCTCCACGGATAAAGGAAAAAATGAAATCCGGCGAGACGATGACTGAGGACAAGAGGATACAGTCGACAAACCAGCTTTTAAATGATGTTTGGAAGTTGCTCTTAAATCTGGGCGAAGGAGAGGTTACCAGAGTCCATTATGATGTAATAATGGCTTCACTCCTCCTCCAGCCAACTGTAATCACGCCCTGCTTTGTTTATACGACAAGTCCCCTGGAGGTGGAGTCTTCCGGTATTGATAACATGCGGTGACAAACCTCCATTCTCGATTAATCACAGCAGAGTGGGCGCGGTTATGGTCAACAAGATTTAATCTCCAGAAAAACAAAGTGTTTTCAGTGTGCGGGGCTTAAGATGCAAGCAATACATCCTCCACGGATAAAGGAAAAAATGAAATCCAGCGAGACGATGACTGAGGACAAGAGGATACAGTCGACACACCAGCTTTTAAATGATGTTTGGAAGTTGCTCTTAAATCTGGGCGAAAGAGAGGTTACCAGAGTCCATTGTGATGTAATAATGGCTTCACTCCTCCTCCAGCCAACTGTAATCACGCCCTGCTTTTTTTATACGACGAGTCCCCTGGAGGTGGAGTCTTCCGGTATTGATAACATGCGGTGACAAACCTCCATTCTCGATTAATCACAGCAGAGTGGGCGCGGTTATGGTCAACAAGATTTAATCTCCAGAAAAACAAAGTGTTTTCAGTGTGCGGGGCTTAAGATGCAAGCAATACATCCTCCACGGATAAAGGAAAAAATGAAATCCGGCGAGACGATGACTGAGGACAAGAGGATACAGTCGACACACCAGCTTTTAAATGATGTTTGGAAGTTGCTCTTAAATCTGGGCGAAGGAGAGGTTACCAGAGTCCATTATGATGTAATAATGGCTTCCCCCCTTCCTCCAGCCAACTGTAATCACGCCCTGCTTTGTTTATACGACGAGTCACCTGGAGGTGGAGTCTTCAGGTATTCATAACATGCTAAGACAAACCTCCATTCTCGACCAATCACAGCAGAGTGGGTGTGGTTCTGGTCAACAAGATTTAATCTCAAGAAAAACAAAGTGTTTTCAGTGGGCGGGATGATGACTGAGGACAAGAGGATACAGTAGACACCAGCAGCTTTTAAATGATGTTTGGACATATCATCATTTTAATTTTGAATCGATTCCTGGGATCTTACAATGGAGACGAATCCAAAAGGTTACAATCTGAGGGATGTTTTGAGTTTTATCCTGTACAGAGAAAATTGTGGTTTTTTTTATCTTCAAGCACGAAAAACTCATGCCCAGGGGTTCAAGTCCGGTCCAACAAATGTATATATAGTCTACCGGATGTGGTCAACAGATGATAATAATTAATAATTCATCTCTGGACTGGTACCGGTCCAGGGCCCAGTGGTTCGGAACCACTGCTCGAAATTGTCCGAAGGTGTGGGTCTGTGAACGGTTGTGTATCCAGATTGCGATCAGACCCCGAAGCCGTTGAAAATGAAATAATGTACTTTGTTATTCATGATTTCTTCCACCTACGTCGCAGGTTCTACTTTTCTAATAAAAGGAAAAGTTTATGATTTATTATATATCGTTTTATAACCGAGTTATATTTTGTAAAAATTGTGATCTTGACTCGAAACATAAATCTCCTGCTTAAAAGCTGGCGGGAGTTCATTAACTACAAATAAATTGTCACATGTCAAGGCTGTGATGTGCAACAGAAGCATCTTTCAAACATACTTAAATTGTTGTCGGAGATGAAGCCGACGCCCTCCCCCGCACTGGAAGCCTCCCAAGGTAATAACTACTTTCAAATACATTCACAAGACGCTTCAAGTGCAGATTTTCTCTCGTTACCAAATATAGTTTGTTTCGTGGAGCACTCGCTCCACCAGCACGTCGTTCAATATTGCAATAAAACTTCCCAAAATCCTCGCGGTGATCCCACATCTCGTCCATAACGTCTTTATGAAGAACACTTTGTGAACGTGTGGGTGTGAGAGTTGACTGACCTTGTCTTCCATTCAGGAATCAACAAATCAATTCCTGTCCGTCCAATCCATTCCACTTGTTAGTCATATTCTGTTTCTAACTCTTGTATGAGTAATACACAGAGTCCCAGTTGTTTTTTTAGTTATTCATTATTCATCACTAGTTTGACTCCAAACATAAGTTCTTTTTTTTACTGATATTTTCGTAGTTTTATCATCATGTTAAAGGTCACTTAATGTGTGTCTCTTAGATTGTTCTAGGACCTCTATTATACTCATCAGTATGTTTTTTTTTTGCACAAAACTCTCATTTAATAAAGATATTTACATTAGAAAATACGCTTAAGCCCCGCCCACTCAAAATGCACTGTTTTGGCTGAGAATAAATCTCGTCTGAGCAACCACGCCCACTCTGCTCTGATTGGTCACAAAAACACGAGTTGCATTCAAGGACTCACGTAAATTTCTAACTCCTAAATCTCACATTATGTACATTAAAAACGAATTGCAAAAATAAGGTTTTCTGCTTAATGTAAACATTAGAAAAACACGTAAAGGCAGAAGTAACTCTCACCATGTTTACATAAATATTTATTTTGTTTCACGATTAACATACTTAACTGATTTAGTGCTTCTAGGGGAGGACACCTACACCAGAGTGATGTCAGAATGTATCATTTAAACCGTAATCTCGTTTGGTGAGATTTTAGACGGGAACTTTATTAAGTAATAACTTCAAAACAGAGCAACGTCATGATGAATGAACTACTGCATTTTGAAGAGGACGACTTCAACATTAACAACATTTGAGTTTTCACGTCAGGTGCCCTTTAAGTCCTTTTTTTCTCTGTCCGTCCTTTCTTATGGCTTGTCTACCCTCGCAACACTCAATAAGTAGATACTATGAGGCTTTTTAGGGAAATTGCCAATAGTAGCCTCTCATCTAAAAATCTGTTTCTTCCATCCATTGTTCCATTTCCAAGTTAACACAACGTAGCTTAGTTAGCTTAAATGCTACTTTCAGTCTCCTGAGCTGTGTCTCAAATCCCACACTTCTCTTAGTGCACTGGTTAGTATGCATCAGGATAGTGTACGTACTAACTAGTAACTAATTCTCCACAGATAGTATGTCTCAAATCAAACTCTGCTGCTACGCACTAACAGGAAATGACGCGACAGCTTCTTCTTCTTCTACTACTATTTAACCATGATTTCAACCAGCTGTAGGAACACTATCGCCCCCTGGTGGCAGCACGTTTGGTTTGGATCAAGAGATATGAGAAAACTATGAAAAACTTAAATTGGTATAAAGATGAAGTATTAATCGAGGGGGTGTCGCTCTCAACGTTTTCTCTTGCCGCCTCTATTTGAGTGGTGGTGACATATCTTCTGTTTTCAACGTCACTAAGATGCAGTCGTTTAGTGTAGAAAGTGTCCATCGATCCATACTCAGTTTTGTGGGCATTTTAATGACAATTTAGTGTGTATGGAGCACTACATTTCACATACTAAGAATTGAGACGCACTTATGCACTAAAAATACTAAGTTTAAGTACAAAAGTATGCTATTTGAGACACAGCTCATGTCTTTTCTAATCCAAAAGATAAATCATATCATGTTTTATTCTCAGCTTCCTGATTAATTCCTGCAACGACTGGCTCTCACTAAAACCATTGCATCGATGTGCGCTTCAATTATGTATGCACAGTGCTGGCACCTACATTTAGACAAAATATCTTTTCATGGTTTTGATGAATCACTGTGTGTGAAATGATTGAATTTGCATTTTCTCCTCCTCTTGAGCCAGTTGTTGCTTCATTTTAAAGAATGTGTTAATGTGCGTGTGTGTTGAATAGATGTTGGACTTCTGTTGTATAATCTGTGTGTTTGTGTTGTTGTGACGTGTTACTCTATTGTATCATTAGTGTGTTTGTGTGTGCGTGTTGAATAGATGTTGGACTTCTGTTGTATCATCAGTGTGTGTGTGTTGTTGTGACGTGTTACTCTATTGTATCATCAGTGTGTTTGTGTTGTTTTGATGTGTCACTCTATTGTATCATCAGTGTGTGTGTGTTGTTGTGATGTGTGACTCTATTGTATCATCAGTGTGTGTGTGTTGTTTTGATGTGTGACTCTATTGTATCATCAGTGTGTTTGTGTTGTTTTGATGTGTGACTCTATTGTATCATCAGTGTGTGTGTGTTGTTGTGATGTGTGACTCTATTGTATCATCAGTGTCTGTATGTTGTTGTGATGTGTGACTCTATTGTATCATCAGTGTTTGTGTTGTTGTGATGTGTGACTCTATTGTATGATCAGTGTGTGTGTGTGTGTTGTTGAGATGTTTGACTCTATTGTATCATCAGTGTGTGTGTTGTTGTGATGTGTGACTCTATTGTATCATCAGTGTCTGTATGTTGTTGTGATGTGTGACTCTATTGTATCATCAGTGTTTGTGTTGTTCTGATGTGTGACTCTATTGTATAATCAGTGTGTGTGTGTGTGTGTTGTTGAGATGTTTGACTCTATTGTATCATCAGTGTGTGTGTTGTTGTGATGTGTGACTCTATTGTATCATCAGTGTGTTTGTACAAAATTCTCTTTTCATTGAAATATTGACATTAGAAAATGATCTTAAGCTCCGCCCACTGAAAACACTTTTTTTTTCTGGAGATGAAATCTTGTTGACCATAACCACACCCACTCTGTTAAGCAAGGAGGTTTGTCACCGCGCGTGATCAATCCTGGAAGTCCCCACCTCCAAGGGACTCGTTGTATGAACTAAGTGGGGCTTGAGTCGACCGTATATTCTTGTCCTCAGTCATCATCTTGTCGGATTTCATTTTTCCTTTTGGAGGATGTATTGACTGCATCTTAAGCCCCACCCAACGAAAACACTTTGTTTTTCTGGAGATGAAATCTTGTTGACCATAAAAACACTGCTGTGTTTGGGCAAACGTGGAGGTTTGTCACCATGCATCATCAATCCCGGATTGCTCCACCTCCGAAGGGACAAAGCGGGGTGTGATTACAGCTGGAGGAGGAGTGAAGCCATTATTACAACATAATGGACTCTCGTAACCTCTTGTTCGCCCAGATTTCAGAGCAACTTTATAAAGTAATGAGTTCAAAACATGGACATGATGAGGAACTTACTGCATCTTGGAGAGGAAGACTTGAACATTTACAACATGAGGGTCAGGAGAGTTGGAGTTACACACTAGTTGACCTTCAAGAAAATATATTTATTGTGTCTAAAGGGAAAAAAAGATCATTTTCAAGTGTTCATTCTAGTCGCAAAGTTGAAGACAACTGAGCATCTTGAGTCACTGAACCACATTCCACAGATTCTCTTTCTTTCCTTCATTTTCAAGTTTACATCTGTCCACAAGAAGACGGACAGATTGAGTCCTCGACCTTCTGTCAGACCAATTAATTCCAAACGGAGGTTCACGCCCGACTTCATCGTAAATGCCAACGAAGCTTTTGTTTGGAAAACCTTCACGTCTCTACGATGGTTCGTGAAACATCGCAGAGGCTGTTACTATCACGGGTTCGTTCTCTAAAAAGTTGCCACACATTTTATTTTCACCGCCTGCTGTTCACCCCGCGCGCTAGTTAGCCGGGCTTTGATCGAATTTGGCAGATGTGCACTCACTGTCGTGCGGCGACGGGGCTTGGATGTTTTTGTGCGCTGTGATCCTGTCAATGGCTGCCTTCCAATCTCAGAAGGTCCGCTTTAATGTGCTCGCCTCAGAAAATCATTGGCCACTGTATTCTCTCTCTCTCGCTCTCTCTCGCTCTCTCTCTCTCTCTCTCTCTCTCTTTCGCTGATGAAAATTCACAAGAGCCACTTAAGTCGTCGATAATGTTGCACTCGCTCCGTCGGCGCCGAGGACGAGCTCGCCACGACAGCGCCCGGACCTGACCCGGTACCCGCTGGGCTGTCACTCTCCCGCTTTTTTTTTTTTATTTTCATTTGAAACGAAGCAAAGCAGATTTGAATATGAAAGAGTTTTTTTGGGGTTTTTTTTCGATTCTGGACATGTTTATTTACGATCTGTTTTTCAGTCGGTGCCGGGAAACAGCGTTTGTGGTGCCAATCAGACGACCAGGAAGTGTTTATATGACAGGAAGTACTCGTGTAGTATTGATACTAATGTTATACTCTTTCATTTAACCCTTCATTTTGAAATTCAATTTATTGTTTTTTGTTTCTTTATTCATTTATGACGTCAAACCTGAAACTTATTTGGTTGCAGAATCTTTTTTTTTTACAACTTTATTTTACTATAAATATTTATATATAGTTTGGTTCTGGTAAAGGTTATTTATTTTTATTATTAAAAAAAAATTGTGGGGTATTTTGTGTTCTTAGGGTATCAAAAATGTTACCAGGAGGTATTTATATGATGGAAATATTCACATTATGGAGAAAAGAAAAGTAACTTGTACCCAAAAAATATAAATATATTCAAATTATGATTGTAACATTTTTTTTTTTTAAAGTATTGATATTAAAATGTTGTATCCAGATAAAGTACTTGTTATTCAAATAATTCAAATCTTCTACTTCTACTACTTATTCTACTCCCACTACCAATACTACTACTACTTATTCTACTTCTAGTACTAATTCTACTACTTATTCTACTCCCTCTACTTCTACTACTACTCTTCTACTTTTACTACTAATTATACTACTTTCACTACTTCTACTACTTCTACTACTTGTTCTACGCCCACTACCACCACTACTACTTTTTCTTTTTTACTACAAATTCTACTTTTTCTTCTTTTTAATCTTTTTTACTTCATTCTAATGTTTTCAAATCAGTCTTTTTCCTCAATGCCATCATTTCAACTGTTCTACACATTTTTGCTCGTTCTTTTATGGCTGCAATTATCTAGGGTCGAGCTGAAAATGTAATCAAAATGACAAAAACGAACAAAATCCGTTTTTTAAGTCGACATTAAAGTTTAAACATCTGCAGTACATCAAGTGTCCACTAGAGGCTGGTTGCAGAAAGAATAAAAGTCTATTCATGACAAGTTTACGGCCTGGTTCAAAAAGTTTCTGTGAAATTTCATCACCCAATTCCGTACAAAATCTGTCCCTTTTGGCCAGAGTCTGCATTTGCAACAATGACCACCGAGACAACAAAACTATGGTTAATAGAAAAGTCATTCGTCAAAACTGCTTTATATTTATGTAAGAAATACTTTTTTCTTTCCAACGCAGCCATGAATCCTCTTTTTGACCAGGATGTCTATTTCAAGGAAGATACATTCATATATATCACCTCGTAACAGACAAAAACTTATTTTTTTTTAAACTTAATCAACCAATGATAAATTCTTCAAAATGCAGTATGACATATTGGAGCTAGCACTGTTGCTAACTAGCTAAGTTAGCACTTTACAATCCAACGTCTTTATATTACATTTGAAATTATTTTATTTTTATTTTTTGCAGTTTCCATTTCAATAACAAGATATTTTTTCAAATTGTACATTAATTTCACCCCCAAAAAATAAGAAGAAAACACTGTTAAGGACATGAATTCTGTTTAGTACCAAAACTTCAGTATACTGGACTTTAGAGACACCAGGAAGTGTTTCATTTCCTTGGTAAAAATATACATACAAAACATATATTATTCAAACCTTTTTAGGAGATATTAAAATACACAATAGGCAGCAGTTTTTTGAGTATGACAGAGCAAATACTTCCACTTTGTTTTGTCATCTCTCCAGCGTATTAGAAATGTGTCATTAAGCGTATCTCGACAGGATGATGTGTTCAGCGTGAACTCGACAAATTGGCCGTTAGCAGCTCATAAATTGTGAGCTTTATTTACACTCCAGGTGTAAGTCGTGCCGTGGGAGTTGAAACTAAACTGCAACACGTTGATGCAACTGTTTATTTAACACCCGCTGGCACCAGGAGTTATTCAGGGAAACAGCTCCCACTACTACTTCTTCTACTATTCTTCTAATTCTAATACTACTTCTTCTACTTCTACTACTAATTATTCTACTTCTACTTTTAATTCTACTACTTCTTGAACTCTGACTACTTCTTCTACTACTATTTATTCTACTCTGACTACTTCTTCTACTTCTACTACTTATTCTACCTCTACTACTACTTATTCTACTTCTACTACTTATTATAACTGTACTACTACTTATTCAACGTCTACTACGTCTTCTTCTTCTACTTCTATTTCTACTACTTACACTACTCCCACTACTTCTTCTACTTCTACTACTTCTACTACTTATTCAACGTCAACTACTAATTATTCTACTTCTTCTACTCCCACTACCACTACTACTACTTCTTCTACTTCTAATTCTAATTATACTACTTCTACTACATCTTCTACTTCTACTACTTAATCTGCTCCCACTCCCACTACTACTACTACTTCTACCTCTAATTCTAATTCTACTACTTCTATTACTTTTTCTACTTCTAGTACTAATTCTACTACTTATTCTCCTCCTCCTACTACTACTACTACTACTCTTCTACTTTAACTACTAATTCTACTACTTTCACTACCTATTCTACTTCTACTACTTCTACTACTAATTCTACTATTTACTCTACTCCCACTACTTATACTTTTACTACAAATTATTCTCCTACTACTTCTTCTACTACTTATTCTACTCCCACTACCACTACTACTACTTCTTCTGCTTCTACTTCTAATTCTACTGCTTATTCTACTTCTAACACTAATTCTACTACTTATTCTACTCCCACTACTACTGCTACTTCTACTCTTCTACTTCTACTACTTATTCTACGCACACTACCACTACTACTACTTTTTCTTCTTTACTACAAATTCTACTTTCTCTTCTTTTCAACTTTTTATTTACTTCATTTTAATGTTTTCTCATCAGATTTTTTCCTTTATGCCATCATTTCAACTGTTCCACACATTTTTACTTTGAATACTTGTACTTTTACACATTCAGCAGATTCAGCATTTACACTGTATTTCTTCTGGAAACGCACATTTTCTAGTACCTGGTAAGGTTTTTTTTTGTTTTTTTGCAAAGCCTCCATCAGTCAAAATGTGTCCTTGATGAACAAAATCACATCTTCACACGTTTTCCTCCTTCTGGACGGATGAAGTAAATAACCCTCCGTGTTGTGGCCTCACTTACAAGAGAGAGAAAGTAGAATTAAGATGTCAACGGGGTTTTTCCACTGCATGTTTCTCCACTTAAAAAAAAATTATCTGGCCGGAGAGAAAACTGTTTTCCATTTGGTAGCTCGACATAACAAATTGGAATTTTCTAAATGTGTTTCCAAAACTAGAGATAACACAATTAGTAGTTAATATATCACAAATATAGTAAATTCAACATAGACGTATAGGAAAAACGAAACACGAAATTGAATTTATTACTTTGACAACTCGAACTCTGAAAAAAAAGAGGGTACATTTATATAAAAGACCATAATATATAAGGTTTAATTTAGGTTTAATCAAATATTCATGCACAGACATTATACAATAACATGCTGTAAAGTACTCCTTAATTAACTTTAAAACAAGATATTAAAACATATCATGACTAAGATGTCCTGTGCTTTTACACACATCTGAAAACCAATCAGCAATCATCACCAGGTGCTGCCCATATAAGCTTTCCGGTTCCAGTCTGTGGTGTCTGATTGAGTTCTCGCAACTTGTACCTTTTACCCTTATATCGCCCTTCGATGTCCTTGTATTCTCTCTGGTTCTTTTGTACTTTTCTAGATTTATTCTGTGTGCCAATCAAGTAAGTGACAGCTACGCTGATTTTAATTGACATATTAGTTTTCTATCAAAGTCATTTGATGTATGATTGTTGTTAATTCTGAAACGTCGTCCATTATTAGGGAAAAAGTGGTTCATTTCTTCTTACTCAGTTCTTTTATTGAATGTTTTGCTTCTATTTTCTGGGATATGTTCTGTCCTTTGATCCTGTTGTGTTTGTTTGTTAATAAATCGTTCCTCACGCACTCTGGTCCAGTTAGTTTCACGTATATGACTAAAGTTTTATGCTTCTGAGCATCTGTGACGAAGTTTGAACTCTGGTGGTTTCTTCTAATCACCATGTTTTTCATCCAGTTCTCTCTTCTTCTCTCAGTTGCTCTGGTCTTGATCACAACGTTATAGTAGTGGAATTAATAATTCTACTAATAATCCTACTACTCATTTAAGTCATTATACTTGTACTACTACTTCTAATACTACTTATTCTAATTCTAAGACTACTAATTATTCTACTACTACTTCTTCTACTCCCACTACTACTTCTACTACTACTTTTCTATTTCTACTACTATTTCTATGACTACTACTTATACTACTAATTATTCTGCTACTTCTACTCTTTATTCTACTTCTACTACTAATTATTCTACTACTTATTCTACAACTACTTCTACTTCTATTACTACTTATTCTACTTCTACTATGACTTATTCTACTTCTACTTTTAATTCTACTACTTCTTCTACTACCAATAATTATTCTACTACTACTTCTTCTTCTCCCACTACTACCTTTACTACTACTTTTCTACTTCTACTACTATTTCTATGACTACTACTTATACTACTAATTATTCTGCTACTTCTACTCTTTTTTCTACTTCTACTACTAATTATTCTACTACTTATTCTACAACTACTTCTACTTCTACTTCTACTTCTATTACTACTTATTCTACTTCTACTATGACTTATTCTACTCCCACTACTACTTATACTACTTCTTCTACTTCTACTGCAAATTCTACTTTTTTTTCTCCTCAACCTTTTCCACTTTATTTCAATGTTTTCTCATCAGTTTTTTAGTAAAGTTTTAACATTTTTTCCGTCTTTCGTGAAGTCACCGGTTGGATTTAAAAGTCGTCAAACCGTCGTAACGACGTATAATATTCACATCCTTTCCAGAATCCCCGGACTTACAAAGATACGTACCTGGGACCAAGTTTTTTTTTATGCTCACCTTTTCTCCCTGTGCTCTTTCTTTCATCTCTCTCTCATCTTCCATCTAATGACGCCATTATAAAGCATTTCCATAATCACTCCAGTCCTTTCTTGTGAAACATTTCCTTTGATACGACCCGGCCCTTTTCTACTTACTTGGCGCTTCTCTGTCCTGAAAAATGATACGCCGTTTGATTTCTTTTGCCTGCTATTTTCACCGACTTAGACAGCGCACACACACACCTACACACACACCTACACACACACTCACACACACACACAAACACACACACACACACACACACACACACACAGCATGCAGGTCTGTTCCATTAGCAGAAAAGCGAAGCAACATCCATTACCACAACTACAGCTAATACAGAATATTAGATTCAGGTTCCTCCAAGAAGCACATTTCTAATATAATACATCGTGCCAGGGAACAACATGTCATCCTCCTGAAGATTACAGAGTGGTTTAAAATAATGGTATTCTCCTGGAATAATCCTTCATTTGTATCTCAAATGAAACTGGGGGGAAATGCAACTGCAAGAACATACATCACTAGAGGTGTTGTATTATCTATGGTCTATATGTAAGATTTTCATTCATTTTTTTAACGCTTATTCCCTTATGGGGGACGCCCGGCGGCTGGAGTCTATCCCAGTTTCCTCAGGCAAGAGGCGGGGGACACCCTGGACAGGACGCCAGTCTGTCACAGGGCACACAAGGACACACAACTATTCACACACACACACACATAATCAATGGATTATTTCCCCAACAATCAACTTCTGTCATGTTTTTGGACTGTGGGAGGAAACCGGAGTGCTCGGAGTAAACCCACGCGACACAGGGAGAACATTCAAACTCTAGGTCACAAGTTGGCTCCCTCCCGACCTGGAAGCTAACCGTCAACCTTCTTCCTATGAGGCGACTCCGTTATTCTGTTGGCAATAACAGTTTCTGATTGATTCAAACTACCAATTGCAATTACACTTTTCTGACACTAGGATCAGATAAAATGTTTCAAACTTAGTTTTAATCTGCTTCTGAGTTCTAAAGTGTGTTATCACATGGTGAAGGTGACCCGGAGGCCAGAAAACAAATGTGTTTGAGGTATCCCTTGTGTTGTTATGGGTCAAGGTGAACGACCTCCACCACTGCACATGTATTTATGGAAGCCAGGGAGGTCGTTCACCTTGACCCAGAGCCAACACAAGGGATACCAAAACCACATTTTTTGGGGTAGCCTTTGGGTCACCTTGACCCCGTAATAAAATACGGGTTAAATCTGGTCCAGAGGGGCAACATTCCAAGTAACACAACCAAAAGCTCGTTCTATTTTTTCGTAATATATTTGGGTTCTGTAAAAATCTAACGTTGTGTTTACAACGAGAGATTCAGAGAAATTCAGAGTTACTCCATCCGTCCACCAACACAGAATTCAAAGCTAAGACGTTGGCAAATACTTATCTCCCCTCACCCCCGTTGAGCTGTCAATCCAAGAAGGCTTTATTTTACTGATCATACTTTTATAGACCTTTTAAATTCCGTTGACGTAAACCAGATTACAGCGACATGAAATGGATAAATGTCATATATCTTAGGACTACTGAAGTTAACATAGGATAACTTTCGTTTGAATAGCAGTAAAGAAAACTTTTTTATATTGTTTTTCATTTATATTGTATTAATTAAGACCAGGAAGTGCTGGGATAAAAAAGGTGTGTTTTCCCAATTCCCCAACTTGGCTGTGAATCTACTCTTATCTAGGAGATTTGACTTCCAACACAAACAAATCAGTGAAATTTTAAAATTGGAAAGGATGCAACAGACCTGATCAGACAGAGATAATTCTATTTATTTTGTAATTCTATTTATTTTGTTTCCATCTTTTGACTTTTTATACTGTAGGTAAACACCTATTAAATACATATTTAACCATTCTATTATATCAGGGTCAAGGTGACCCGGAGGCCTGAAAACAAATATGAGTGACACACAAGGGATACCACAAACACATTTGTTTTATATATTTATAGACTCACGTACATATACTTGCCTCAGTGAACAAAACCATCGTAACTAATTATTGGCAAATTCTAGTGCAAATATACATTTAAATTACAAACTTTGTGTTTCTTTTATTTGTTATGTTCTTGTGTTATGTAACGGTTTCTTAGCCACTCGGTGTTTAAATCAATTCAATATTTTTTATTATTTGTAAGATTGTTGATGAAGATGCGCTACGCTGTAAATTAAGCCAGTTATTTACGAGTGGATGGATTGAAAAACTCAGTAAAACACGCTGCATTAGAGAAGGTCGTGAAGGTCTTGGACATTTCAGCCGAAGATTTACGGCGAGTACGGGAAGATTCGATACTCATTCTAACGTCCGGAGATGATTGACAGCTTTATGGATGAAGTCAGAGCGGAATCTCTGTGTAATGGGTAAGATACTTTTAGTTGGAGAAAAACGATCCACATGCGCCGTCTAAGAGGATATGCAGCCGAGGTGTACGATTACCAGGAGTTAAGCTAGTGAAGGTTGATGGAGAAAAATATCGTCTAGACTATGAGAGATAGTATAAATATCCGTCTGTAAGTAAGTAAGTAAGTAATATTTATTTATATAGCGCTTTTCGAGACCAGGGTCACAAAGCGCTTAGACAATCAAAACAATACTCAAAAAAGTACATACTTTAAAGATCAAGATAATACTGAGAACAACACAGGAGTTCGAGAAATTCAAGGAAAAGCCTGAACAAATAGAAACGTCTTAAGGTGTTTCTTAAAGGAGTCAGTAGATCCATCAAGCGCAAAGAGAGAGGAAGATCGTTCCAAAGCTTAGGAGCAAGAGCCTGAAAAGATTTCTCTCCTCTGGTCCTGAGCCGTGTTCAGGAACCATAAGTAGATTCTGATCCACAGACCTCAGAGCCCGAGCTGGGGTGTAAGGCTGGATCAGATCAGTGATGTGAGGAGGAGTCTGACCATGAATAGATCTGAAAGTAAGAACCAGAATTTTAAAGTTGATCCTGAAAGAAACTGGAAGCCAGTGAAGAGTTTTAAGGATCGGAGAAATGTGAGTTCTCCTACTTGAGCGGGTCAGAATTCTCGCTGCAGAGTTCTGAATCAACTGCAGACGAGACAGATCCTTCTTGTTAAGACATGAAAACAAACTGTTACAATAGTCCAGACGAGAAGAAACAAACGCATGGATTACAAGCTCCAGATCATGTTCCGACAACATTTTCAGCGTTGACAGACAGACAACATAGTCTGTCTGTCTATCTGTCCGTCCGTCCATCCATCCATCTTCTTATTATTGCTTTTTTTTGAGGCATACCCTGCCTCCCTTTTCATTTGGAACTTTTCAGACTCCATCGTGTATTTTGGGACACTTTTAGGTATTTAATACTCAATTTGAAAATGTTGTCTATTTGTATTAAATGTTTAATTATATATTTTGATATTTTTGAGTATAATATCTCCTTTAGTTGAGCAATTATTGTGAGTGCACGTGATTTATGGATTATAGACAGTAACATGCTAGTTAGCAAGCTAATGCTAAAGTAGTATTTAGTGTCGTTTTTTTTAAACACTTCTGTTGACGTCCCTTTTAGAACTGAAGTCAGAGTTAAGACACAGCAGTTCAAAAGATCATTACATCACCGGGTTTGTTTTTGTTTTTTTCCCCAAGTTTCCTCTGGGCATCGTGAGCCTGTGAGACCCTGTTGGAATATTACCTTCACAAATCTATTTCGACCGAAAAGAAATACCTGCTCAAAAAACTTCTGGTTTGTCATCGAGATGCAGTAGATCAACAGATATTTTATTTGAAACCTCATTGTCTCATGTGGCCACGTTCTCCAAATATCCATTTTAAGAGAAAACCGATATAAAATGTGTGTAAAGAAAGTCAGAGATACATTCAGGTAATCAATACATGTCGGGATAACGTTGGTATTATTGGTTGGAAAGTTCCTGACGTGGAAGAACATTGAAGAACCTTCTGGAACCTTCTCTCTTGCACATCCACCTGCTGGTGATGCGTATTAGTGTCAGAGTCATTAATTTATTAAGTAACTCAATGTCCATCTGTTTCTTGACATCTTTCTGGCGACGCAAAAAACTTTATCGCTTCTTAATTTGATTTAATGTCCATCAGTGCTTCCCTGATTACTTCATTTAAATGTTGGCACAGAAGTTAAAACTTTTGGAGGACAAACTCGCTGACTGGACCTTCAGTATTGCGAAAATTACCCAGAAGCCTTCGGACCGATCATTGGGTAAGGACAGAAAGAGCTTAGGTTTTGCTCAGATTTTATTAAATTATAATTTCTCTTATTCAAATAAATCAATAATAAAAAATATATCTTTTCTTTAACCCTTGTGTTTTCTCAGGGTCAAGGTGACCCGAACAACGAAAACAAACGTGATTGTGGTATCCCTTGCGTTGTCTCTGGGTCAAGGTGAATCGAATGACTGAAAACAAATGTGTTTGTGGTATCCCTTGGGTTGTCTTGACCCTGAGATAACACAAGAGATACCACAATCACATTTGTTTTCGGTCCTTCTGGTTTTAGGAATATATATATATATATATATATATATATATATAACTTTGGGTGATTAATGACACTTGTGTTTGATTGTACATGAAGTATTTTATTTTAGAAGCATTTAGTTTTGGAAGATTTATTACCAATTTACTATCATGGTTACTAGGGGCATAGGCAAGAATCTGTAGATACAGAGGAATTATATGATATACAGTGATAATGTAGTAACAAGGATATATGTGTAGTATTGTCGAGTACTTGGTACTCTGGTGTTGTAGTGTTTACAGATCACATCTTGACGAAGTCGTAACTGCTTTCATTTGTTTTCAAACTAAAATATGTTTCAACATCAGCTGCTGGAGTAACTGTATCCTCTCGTCCTCAGTCATCGCCGGGATTTTCAATGTTCCGGCGGACGTAATGCTATCATCTAACGGCTGGAAGTTTAATTGCAACCCAAAAAAAATCATTAAGTGCTATCAAATATCTATACAGTATCGTGAATAACAATATTGGGATATATCGCCATATTCATATTTTATAAAACCCTTAATGCTTACTGGCCATTCTTTATACTCTTAAAAGGAAAATGTATTTTTTCTTAATATAAATATATATATATTTCCAAAGTTGTTAAATTGTGAAAAATTAAAATGAAATGTTTTCACATCTTCGGTTCTGTCGCACTAGAATCTATGGGCGATAAGGTGATGTCGGGGTAATTGGCATAATCCTCGTAGCACCTCTGGCAGCCACAGAGAATACTGCAAATAGAGATATGGCATGTCTCCATTATAGATTCTTCCTACAAAGGTACGATAAGGTTCCACTTGATGGCAGAGAGTGGAGAAGAAAAAAAAGCTCCGATAAACGTTAATTTGGTCTCAATAATGGATATCTCTCTTCAACGGACTCATGCTGGGCACCTTTGTGACCCACTTCACCGGCTGATTCATGCTGAAAGCACAGTCATTTAAATGGATTACCGCGTCTCTTATTTCCATTTTGACACCTTTTACTTACCAAACACCTGCATATTCTTGTGCGGAAAATGCTATTTATGTAATCACACATTTGCTGATTGAATAAAGTGCCGTAAGAAGCAGGTAAAATATCAGGACTTGCAGCAAACGCCACAAATGGATACAATATCTTGTATTCATATAGATAGAAGCAGACATGGACATAGTTTCATTTAAGAAAATTGGATTTGTGTATTTATTTTTCTATTTATTATGTATTTACTTGCTTATGATGACAGTCATCCTCTGAACACTGTCATCAGTGAGCAGAGAAGCAGAATGAGAGCACGAATGCTCCTACCCAGGTGCAAAACAAATAGACTCAGGGACTCATTCATTCCTCGGGCTATTAAATTGTACAATTCTGAGTTTGGGGGCAGGAGTGGAGTGAAAGTATCTGGATGTTCTGTTCTATCTTAGTCTTTGTATCCTTTGTCTTTGTTGTTTTTCTTTGACCTATGTTCTTTATCTTTATCTTTAGACTTAGATTGTGTCATCTTGTTCTTCCTCTTTATGTTCTTCTTATTATTTTATTTGTTATGTATTATTTTCTATTGTTTATGAAAAATTGCTGGCTATTGGAAAAAAAAAAAAAATTATACTAAATATAAAATGTAAATTGTTTTGGTTTAAGAATAATTTTTAAATATGTCCAGAATGTGTGATATTTTTTTAAATATATTTATATTAGACTTGGATTTAATTTTTATCATCATAACTATCATTTAAAACAGGAAATGACCGTGCGGACTGAGTTAAGTTTGTCTCGGAAGGCTTTTACTTTGAAGGGGGAAGTGTAATATTGCACAGGAAGTCCCTCCCCAGAAAACATTTTAAAAAATAACAACCATTTGGATTATATGAGTCAAAACCCAAGACTTTATTGGCTTTAAACCTCAGGGATACCATTGGTGACTAACTTTTAAATGATCCTAAACTAATAAGGAAAAATCTAAATATACAGACATTTAAATAACGCCTGAACAAAAAAATAAAAAGAGGTTGTTAATTGCAGCCGCAACACAATAATGACCCTGGTCTAGAAAGGCGCTATATAAATAGAGATTATTATTATTATTATTATAATACCTTTGGAAAATGCTGAACGGGGGCAATCGAACCAATGATCCTGTGATTAAAATAATTTGTTGAGCTATGTTATCTTACGTCATTTTGTCAAGTTAAAGATAGATACTTGAATTTACTGTATATACAATGGCCTGTGACCCTTCATGCTCCATAAAGTTATATGTATTCTTTACGTAAAATGGCGACGTCAGTGACATTTGTCAAACACTTGCCGTTGTAATTACCATTTCGGTCCGCCCTTGTTTCGGTCGAACATTGTTCACTTGTCACAGCACAAGTGACAGGAATAAGCAAATTAAATAGCTGTTGTAATTACAAAGACGTTGACATGTATTGTTTACTTTTAAAAAATGATCCATGTGACACGTTTCATCCAATCAGCGGCGTTGCACATAGATCGGACACATTTTGTTGGGGTGAAAGTCTCTTGAATCTTTTTCTCAATATAAATGTTTCATTTGTCTAAATCTGTTCTGTTCACTAAAAAAAAAAAAAAGCTTTTAAAAACACGTTAGATACTTACACTGGTTTGTCTGTGCCTAGAACCGCCACTGTTTGTTATCCATGACTTTACTTGCTTTAGCTTCAGTATTCAGCCACATGCTTCATAATGGACGTGCTAGCTGGCCTGCTAATGCTAAAGAATTACGTTAGTTAAAGGTCAACTAATGACAAACTCCAAATCTCCTGACTCACTTTAGTACATTTTTAAGTATTTCTCTCCAAGATGCAGTAAGTTCCTCATCATGACCATGTTTACAACTTATTACTTTACAACTATAAAGTTGCTCTGAAATCTGGGCGAACGAGAGGTTACGAGAGTCCATTATGACGTAATAATGGCTTCACTCCTCCTCCAGCCAGCTGTAATAACGCCCTGCTTTGTTTATACAACAATTCCCTTGGTGGTGGAGACTTCCGGGATCGATGACGCATGATGACAAACCTCCATGTTTGACCAAATCACAGCAGAGTGGGTGTGGTTATGGTCAACAAGATTTCATCTCCAGAACAACAAAGGGTTTTCAGTGGGCGGAGCTTAAGATCATTTTCTAATGTCAATATTTCAATGAAAAGAGAGTTTTGTACAAACACACACTGATGATAAAATAGAGTCCAACAACACAACAACACACACTTAAATCGACATATTAGTTGAACTTTAAGTTAGTTTAACTCAAATGTTATTGTTATTATCTCTTGTATGCTAAGCTAATGCTATATTTCTTTCTACATGCTTAGCCAATTTGTTTTAATTTAGACTTTTGTTCTTTTGTTGTAAATGTTTTCAACCTAAGAAGTGATAAAAAGCACTAAACTGTGTTTAAACTGAGTCTAAATCCAAACAAATACACTTTCCTTGTTTAAGTAAGAGACGATATTAAGAAACGTGACAGTGTCTTTGAAAAAATAACAACTAAAGTCTATATCGTGTCCAGAGAAATTGTCTTTTAAATAGAAAAGAAGGTATTTCTACTGAGCGTCACCTTCATGCTGCACAAACGCTCTCATCAGAGCCGCGGCCCACACACCTTTACTAGACAAAGTATAGATAATAATCCACTTTAGTTTCGGCGGCTCGTTATTCGTCAGACTCTCCCTCACATCACAGACACTCATCAGCAGCATGTTAACGAAAAAAAACAGGAGAGGAGCCGAGGTCACGGTGCGCTTAGAAAACAATCCCGATTGTTTTGTTTACATTTGCTCGTGTGGGAGGGAGTTTAGTTCGAAAGTCATTATCGTCTTTGTTTTGTTCCTCCGACCATATGTTCCGCAGCTAATGTTTCCTAAGACGGGCGGGAAATGTCGTACTTTAAATGCTCCTCCTGCCCTTTGGTGAAGCCAAATGAGTATTATTTTTAGGGAAACGTCTGCCGCCGCCGCTGATGACCATCCAGTCGGAACGGGATCTGTCAGGTCATCTGAGAAGAGACTGCAGTCGACTCAAAATACTGTTTTTGTCAGAGTGATTTCTGCCAGGAGAGAGTCAAGAATCACCTGAATGAAAGAATATGCTATATAAATATATATTTTGGTGGTAAAACGGCGACATTTAATTTCTAGTAAAGCTGATATACGTGCAACAATTTGATTATTTTAGAATATCGTGTATTTTTAGCATCGGAAAAATACATTTTGACTCCATCTCTGTTCATTTTAAACTTCATTTTATGGTATAAATAAATAAAAAACAGTCTATAGGCTGAATGGACAGAAGAATACAAGTAGCTAAAGACCTTTACGTTTTTGAAGTAGCATGTATGGTAGTATTTTAGCCCCATCAGAGTATTGAATGGTTGAATTTGAAATTTCGTATTTTTTAGAAATGTTGTAATTTTTTACCATTTTAATTACATTTTTTTTAAATAATTTCAACAAGGAAAGGTTGAATATGTTTTATTGAATTATTGAATTCAAAAATTCTAAATATTATCGAATTGTGATTCACATAGAGTTTGACATTCTATAGTAATTCCAATTGTTCCCAAAATATCTTTCTAGATTGGATATATTTTAATTGGTAGCGATTTCGATTTAATATAAAAGAAATAAGAAGCATACTTTAAAAATGTATCCTTCATTTATTGAACTTGATACTTAAATTAACGTCATAAAATGTCAAAATCAAAAGTTAAGCGGTCAGAGATTCTTAATTTTTATGTTTTGATTATAAAAAATGTAACATTTTTGCTCTGAGTTCTGGTGTAGGATCTGCTGCAGAGACTATGATGTTGTAGCTCCGGGTCTCAAACTCTGATACGTGGTGGAAACAATTAAAAATGTTTCTAATTTGCCATATCCTGGACATGTTCAAAAACAATCTTCAAGTGCTAACAATTAAATTAAATATATTGCAATATTTCTTACGTTCAAACAGGAATACAGAGGAAAGTAAATAGATATAACCTGCTCAGTAAAATGGGGAGAAAAGTCATATATGGGAATGATTTTAAACTAAATAATTGGTACTTGTGAGCATAGTACAAAAAAATACAAATAAAGCATTTCATGTTATATTTTAAGGGAAACTTTTCAACTTAATAATTCAACAGAGAACGTTAATTTCATTACTGATAGATAATAGTTTACATACAGTATGTTTAGACTTCGACTTTCTTTTATTGTCATTGCACAGAAAACACTGCAGTTTATCTGCCAACGAAAGTCCGTATCTTGGCAACCGCTAAAAAACACAGGATAGAGTGAATGTATATATAAAAGTATAAATATTAATATTAATAAGTTAAAAAATATATATAGTACAAATAGAATAAATAAATAATGTTTTACATTTTGAATAGATATAGATAAATGTAGTATGGAAGGCTATGTGATTAGAAATAAATAAAATAAATAAAATAAATAAAATAAATAAAATAAATAAAATAAATAAAATAAATAAAATAAATAAAATAAATAAAATGCTAAAGCATGCTAAACACGTTGTTTCAGTCCATGGAAGGTTGTAGATAAATTAGCTTAAATATTATTCAATTTAAAACCTTTTTTTAAAAAGTGCAAGTCCTGCAACGTTTTCCTTATCTTATAACTCAAACTCAAGCTTCCACGGAATTTTTCAGAATCTGTCGCTATCGGAGAATCACGCTAGCAACTCATTAAATCCCTGTTAAAGTGAAAACTAAATAACATTCCCTTTAAAATGTTACTCGCTGTTTTGTATCCACTAAAAAAATCCTCAGCTATGGTGGAAAATAAATCCATAAACATTTCAGCACAATAGTCCAACTTCCCCACCATCTGTTCATGGACGTGTTGAGACGAACAGACAATAAGTGCGATCAGACGGTGACGACGGCGATATTTCGTCGCCTCGGATCCGTGTTACGTGGGATTATTCGGCTCCTTCCACCAGATAATGGAGCAATCACGGCGTTTAGAGCCGTAATGACGGCGCCGTAATGAGCCAACGGTCTCCCTGACAATGGTCTATCAGTCGTGGACAACAAGCTCGCCGTCAGAAGAAGCAACATGAGTGGGATCAGCTCATCCACGCTGTCATATTCTCCCCGATACGCTTCCCTGCCCTCACTTATACGTTTGCCACCGAGGCTCACCTTCTTGATCCCGGCGAGTATTTATATTCAGACTCTCGTTGTCACTTTGTTTTGTCCTCCTGTGGTGAGAAATGACACATTTGCAGAGAAGAATATTCTAACTGGGACGGGAGTCGAGCCAGGAATAGACGAGAGAGAAAGATGCTTGTTTGGTGAGAGGAGAGGCTTGAAATCGACGCTGGGGTCAAATGCAGATCGTGGCGGATGGATGTGACCCCAACGCTTGTATTAGCGCTGATGTAGCGACCGACGCTAACCTGTCTTTGTCTTCATTGTCGCCCCAAAAAATAATCTTAAAAACAGCCAAATACCTTCGTACTGCTCGTCTGTAACGGATTGAAGCCTCGACATCAAAAAATTAAAGAAGTCTATATTTTAAGCTTGTTTCTAGCGGACGTTGCTAGTCTAGCTGCTAGGTTAGTTGATTAGCTACATTTTCCTCCAAAAGGACACTTAAAAACATTCAAATACCTACTTACTGCTCGTCTGTAATGTCCCTCTTGGATTGAAGCCTCGACATGAGAAATTGTTCCTAAAAAAAATGAAAGAAGTCTATATTTTAAGCTGGTTATTAGCAGATGTTGCTAGGCTAGCTGCTAGGTTAGCTACATTTTCCTCCAAAAAGACAATTAAAAACATTCAAATACCTCCAAACTGCTCGTCTGTAACGTCCCTTTTGTATTGAAGCCTCGACATGAGAAATTGTTCCTAAAAAAAATGAAGGAAGGCTATATTTTAGGCCTGTTTTTAGCGGATGTTGCTAGGCTAGCTTCTAGGTTAGTTTCGTCTTTGTCTAAAAAGACACTTTAAAACATCCAAATACCTACTTACTGCTCGTCTGTAATGTCCCTCTTGGATTGAAGCCTCGACATGAGAAATTGTTCCTAAAAAAAATGAAAGAAGTCTATATTTTAAGCTGGTTATTAGCACATGTTGCTAGGCTAGCTGCTAGGTTAGCTACATTTTCCTCCAAAAAAAAACTTAAAAACATTCAAATACCCCCATAACTGCTCGTCTGTAACGTCCCTTTTGTATTGAAACCTCGACATGAGGAATTGTTCCTAAAAAATATGAAAGAAGTCTATATTTTAAGCTTGTTATAAGCGGATCTTGCCAGGCTAACTGCTAGTTCAGCTTCATCTGTGTCCAAAAAGATACTTTAAAACATCCAAATACCTCCATACTGCTCGTCTGTAACGTGCCTCTAGGAATGAAGCCTCAGCATTAGAGGAAAATTTAATAATTTAATAAAAAGTATTTGAAAATACTATATTTGAAGGTTCTTTGTAGCAGTTTTCTGATTCTGATTCTGAGAAGCTACTAGGCCATTAGCGTAAATCTTAGCACATGCACACTGATACTTGGAGCTGGAGCTAAAATACTGACCATTTCTGCTACAAACCAACTTACAATATAGACTTTTAAAAGTTTCTTTCTAAATAATTTATCATGTCAAGGCTTCAATTCAAGATGGACGTTACAGACGAGCAGTATGGAGGTATTTAGATGCTTTTAAGTGTCTTTTTGGACGAAGATGAAGACAAGGACAACTGAGCTCCAGTCGCTACATTAAAATGAACAAACATTTTTGTCTATTAACTTTATGAAAAAAATGGATTACTCTGAGAATAATCCCAACCCACATCCCATCTCTTTAAATGCTCCCAGGTATGATAATAGTTCTCTTACACAGACAATACACCATCATTTTTATAAGGAAAATGTTGAATATTTTTTTCTGGTTTCTTACAGATTGACTGTTGAGGATAAAAAGAAAAGATTAGATGTGACCATGACAACATCAATCCTCGAACAATTCATTTCAAATGATTAAGTTCAGCAGCTAAATATGATCTCTCTTAATATGACACTATGATGGTAGGAGTTTAAGTGTCTTCAGAACAGATGGGAGTCTGAAGCCATAAGGCGAGACTCGCAATTAACACGTCGATCCAAGAGACTCCTCTTACTTTCAGATTCAAGTTCACTTTATTTGAAAAGGACGATGTGCAGTTACATTAAAACTATGGCTGCACCAGATTTAGCACAATGCTACTTTCCATCTGTAGTCCTCAACAAAGATGCAGACAGTTTAAATAATACAGCAACATTCCAATAAAGCAAGAACACAATAATATACAAAAACACAGTACAATCTAATGAGGTTATCTGATGGCGAAATACCCATTTGGTACTATTAGTGCGAGCAGGACCAGTGGTCTAGAAGCCAGTCTTTGACAGCCCTCAAAGTGATGAAAATCTGCCTTAGATTATCTGGGAATTCCGCGCCGCAATCTTGTTTTTGTTCCTTAAAATAATAATTTGTGTTTTCTTACGGAGGGTTCTGGACTCTTTCTTGGCAACAGGGTAGGAGCTCAGTCATTTGGTAGAGACGCAAATCACAACCACTGTACCAATAAAAGCTATTTGTAAACAGGAGTAAACTATTTAAAAAATTGCCTTTTTTTTCAGCAATCTTTGCGCAAAAGACGCGTTTTCTCCAGAAGAAATCGTTGTATTGTTGATGGGATGGTTGGATGATGGCCTGATAAATTAAAGGCTTATAGAATTTGAGGTGTTGTATCCCCGAACTTTTTGTTCATCATGGTTTTACGCTGCGTCGCGGCCTACTCCCATCAGTATGTGATTGTGTGTGTGAATTGGCGTAACTTAGTGTAAAGCAATTTCAATGCGATAAAAAGATGGAAAAGAGCTTTATAGATAAAAACTATTAACCATTCTATGGTGAAAATGTATTTAATTATTATTGAGATTTAAACGTGTTTTCAAGGATTAAAAGTACATTTTAATGTATGATTATAGACCTAGATAATTTATGTCAAACTAAATCATACAATAAGGCTAAACATGAATTAACACGTAAGAATATGTAAAACCATTTTGGCTATTTTAATTTTTTTTTTGTAGTTTTATCTTAAGGGCTTGATTTTTCTTAATGTTATGCGTGTTTGTTATCATTTCCCTAAAATATATTTCCTTTAACATTTTTTTAAATGATCTGTATAATTTTAGGCATCGTTCATGATCTCATTTGAAAGATTTACACATATTTAAAGGGTTAATTAATTTAAAGAAAACAATGACGAATTCGACATTGGATCTAGATTTTTATAAGTATTTCAACAGAGATTTTTCTTCCTATTTTCGACGAGAATTTTCTTTTTAGACATTGACAGTAGAGCTGACAAGTTTTCAAATAACTTGTCTAGTATTATCGCCTTAATACATGCTGGATGTAGCAGATTATATCTTGAATTCTAACTAAATTTATTTTTTTGTGCGCTCAGGAAGTGGAAGATTGGTGCCAATGAAACACCAGAATGAATATGGAATGAATGAAAAGTGATTCATTTAGAGTTCATAATGTAAAGAAAAACTAAGTTTGCAATAAAAGTCAGAGAATATTTTGTCGTAGTAAAAAGAATATCAAACATTCAGTAAAAATAGGTTCATTCAAATGAGGTTCGAGAGTATAGCTGGTGACATTTCTTGGAGTTTTATGGGTGATTGTCCAGGCTCGCTCTGGGCGACTCGTGGACTCCCCTGGTGCCCTGCAAGGTTACGGCGTCTGCAGCTGAAGGAGAACAGAGTCCCCTGCCTCCTGTAGCCTCGGGGCCGGACTCTGCCCCCGCTTCCATTTTCTAAACCCAATGCGTCTTCTTGAAGAAAAAGCGTCACCAGGAAAAGAAACCGTGAAGGTTGTCGGGTCAACTTGTCCGAATCCGCTTCTGTATATATCAGGACGAGTCCTCGCTTTTGATGATTTTTACTCACCTTCTTGTTGACGAAGGTTTGGGATTATTTAATCCGTTATAGTTATAGACAAAAATGTATGTCCATGCTCGTCATCGTCGTCCAAAAAGACCCTTGAAAACAACAAAATACCTCTATACTGCTCGTCTGTAACGTCCCTCTTGGATTGAAGCTTCGACTTGTGAAATTGTGCCTAAAAGTTAAAGAAGTCTATATTTTAAGCTTGTTTTAAGCGGAATTTGCTAGGCTAGCTGCTAGGTTAGCTTCATCTTTTTCCAAAAAAACACTTAAAAACACTGCTCGTCTGTAATGTTCCTTTTGTCTTGAAGCCTCAACTTGAGGAATTGTTCCAGAATAAATGTAACAAGTCTGTATTTAAGGCTTTTTTTAAGCATACATAGCTAGACTAGCTTCTAGGGCAGATTCATCTTCGTCCAAAAATCACACACTTAAAAACATCCAAATACCTCCATACTGCTCGTCAGTACCATCCCTCTTGTATTGAAGCCTTAGCATTGGAAATTGATTTGAAAAAAACAGTTAAAAACTATATATTTTAAGCTTATTTGTAGCAGAAGCTACCAGAACGTTCTGCAACAAACCATCTTAAAATATAGACTTTTTCAAGTTTTTTTCTTGATAGTTTTTAATGTCGAGGCTTTATAAAGAGGGGCGTTACATACAGACGAGCAGTATGGAGGTATTTTGTTGTTTTTAAGTGTCTTTTTGGACAGAGATGACAACGATATTTCACTAATGAGCATTTTCTCTTAAACCCTTTACTGTGTCTGTGTCCTTTTTTACCACAACCACGATGTTGAGACCGGTCGGAACGAAACCCCAACAAATTGGTGCCGTGACCTCGATTCCGGTCGCTACATTAGCATGGGCATACATTTGTGTCTCTAAAAAGGAACAGATTACTCTTAAAATAATCCCAACCCTCATCCCATCCCAAGGCATAATTATAGTTTTGCTCAAGAACACTTCAGTAGCTAGCGGCGTGGAACCATTAACCTCGAGGGGCGCTCTGTTTAGCGAGCGGTGGCAGAGGGCGAATGGAAAGCTGACCTTGACGGCAGCTCAAGTGTCGAGGAACAATAAGCGAAGCAGCGACTCTCGCGCTCTCGCTCACACGCTGGTATAATCAAACACAGTGAAAGATATATGATCAATTACAGACGGTTTGTCTTTGAAGAGGTCACATGTCGCGAGGAAACGAAAGAACGAGTCGCTTCAATCACAGCGAGGATTACAGACCCTTCCTAATCACGCCAGCGAGTTATATAAGGCCCGATGATTAGAAAAGTGCGGGAAAAAAAATTCCCTCAGAGCAGCGTCGTGTTTGAGCCTTCATGTGCCACAGAATCTTGGAATCAATTGTTAAAAAGACGAGAATCAAATGAAGTCGCGTCCAAATGACAGAATCTTTTTGACAGAGTCGAGAAAGTTGGAGCTCAAAGAGAGTTTCATAAAGCCTGCGGATAAATAATGTATCCACTGCGGTAGAGACGAGGTTTGAGCATCGTTCACGTGTCAGAGAGGTCGGAGTTCAACGCTTTGATTCGTGACTGGATATCAGAAGATGGTCATAATTGTGACCCGTACATCTGGACTTATTCTATCTTTTTCTTCTTGAGTTTTGATCTTTATTTTCTGCGTCCAAAACAGTGAAGTCGGTAGTTTCATTTCCTAAAGAGGCCAAAGTAGTGTCTGGCATTGTTGCCGAGGTCATCGAGCCAAACGAACTTCGAAGACAAATATTTACAAAATAATATTTTGGGCTGATTTGGCAGTTTGATTGTATAGAACTAGAGAAGGTATTGAACTTTTAGGGAACTCGGTATCACCGAGTATCTAATGCGTGATCAAAACTTGATAATGTGTACATTTTTCTGAAAATCCGATTGATTTGTCACTTGTTAGAAAGTCTTCTTTTACATTTGAAATGATTTATTTTATTTTCTTAAGTCAAAAAACATCTTGCAGTAGAAATTTACCAAACATGAAAAATGTTCCTCAAGATTTTTACAAATTTTCTTTTGTTAGACTTGATCTTATGAATTTAGTTTCTATAAAAGTATTTTTTAGAAAAACAGTATTGACTATTGATTAGTACCGGTATTTAAACTTTTCAATGAATTTAAATATATTCCTTTTTATTAAAATATCGTTTATATCAATAATAAAATAATTATGTTAGAAAAAAAATCAGTCTATATGTTATTAAAGCAGCAATAAGTTTGACTTCATCGAGCGAAACGAACAACAAGTATTTTTATTCACTGGAAATTATTTGTAATTTATTTTTTTGGTAAGAAAACAGTTATGTGTGATGTAATTTTCTCTTTGTTTAATCTGATCTTTTAAAATTGGTATTGAAAAAAGTATTGTTAAAAAACATGTATCGAAGTGAAGGTCACCAGTACGAATTTTCTATTGTTAAACCAGCCTTATATATAATCTGAATGTTATTCAAATATCCGTTACACAGTCATAAAATAACAAGGTACAAAATCTGTGAATATAATACTAAAGCAGAAATGAGTATATTTGAAAAGGAGTTTCTGGCTCCCCTCAGTGTTAGATAAGTGTAACTACAGTGTCGTGATAATTTTTGTTGCACTATTGCAATTATAATTCGTTATTTTTATCTTTCTACTTTAAAAAGTTTCTCAATCCTTCACTGACACTGGCCCAAATATTTGAATGCTTATCAGTCAGTGCGGTACCATTTCAAAAGTCCCTTTTTTTCTTCGTCCAATAAAAAAAATACATGGCTTTGGAAAAAGAATGATAAATTGGTTTTGGTCTCATCAATAACATACAAACATCTCAGCAGCAGCAGCAGAGATGGACAGTTACACCCAACTATGAATGATTAACTATTTTCTTCCATACTCGTCGTATCAATAACCAACATGGCATCAATAATAACCATGTGTTGGGGAACGTTGAACCTCGAGCTGAGAGACCGACTGCATCTTCCTGTGGAGTGGAAAAAAGGTGTTTGCAGCCTACAGTGATCCTAGCTACATGGTTTCCATGGAACTGTGTTGTCTGAAAGTGTTGTCTGTATGATGTTGACCAGCTTCATATTATTGACGGGAGGTCCTTTGTCTTTTCACTACATCCATGAGTGCGAGCTGGAGTGTGTATGGATTCTTGGTACTGGTTCCCAAACACACTAATTAGGATGTTTCTTTTGTGGGGTGAGGGTTAGGGAGCTTGTTTTTTTGTTTTGTTTTTATTATTGTCTTTCTAGACAAACAAAAATATAATTTAAACTGAAGACAAATCTGCAACCCTACACAAATAATTTGAACACGTGTCACTGTCTGTGGCGCAGAGCGACTAGTTCTCTCCTCTAGTGAGTTCCTGCGTTGTGTACTCACTGCTAGTAACAATACTCCAAAAAAAGTATTGTTAAAAAAACAGGTATCGAAGTGAAGGTCACCAGTACGAATTTTCTGTTGATAAATCAGCCCTATATATAAAATCTAAATTGTATTCAAATATCCTTAATAACAGTAAAATAATAAAATAAAATAACCAGGAACAAAATCTGTGAATAGGATATTAAAGCAGAAATGAGTTTGTTTGAAAAGAAGTTTCTGGCTCCCCTCGGTGTTAGATAAGTGTAACTGCAGTGTCGTTAAATCTCTGTTGCACTATAGCAAAAAAACAGTTCGTTATTTGTATCTTCCTACTTTCAAAAGACTCTCAATCCTTCACTGACATTTCAAAAGAAATGTAGATTTTAAAAGATTTGTTGAAATCTTTTTTTCCTTAGATTTTTTTGCCCCTGATTTTGCCCAAGTATGTGTTAAACACTACAATTTTCCTTTATTTTCTTCTCTAACTTTCTTTCCTTGTTCTTGTTTCTTATATAATCTTAAACTCTTCTATTTGGTCACTTTTGTACGACCAGATAAAGTTTTTTTTAAATTTAGTCTGAACTTGTCATGTAATAAACTGAGACCTAGTGGTGTCAAGATTTCATTAATGAAACATAATTTCCTGTCAAATACACTTTTCCTCTGGGCATGAAAAACATACTTTCTGGAGTCCTGCACAAATACACAAACCGTGATCCTGTGGTCATCGGCGCCAGAGAAGATGACCAGAGCCCACAGTGAGCTGGTGGGAGTCGGCCAGTGAGGTCAGAGCAGCGCCAGTGTATCTATCATAGCTGCCAGGCGGGTCAGAATGTCAGCTCCCTGCGGTGAACCGACGTCCCGGATCAGAGGGAACGGGTTTCCGCCTCCGTGACCCCTGAAATACACCAGGGGGAGCGGACTCTGTGGCACTGTTTAAATAATTTAAACTCAGAATATGATGAGTTAAAGTGAATCGATGGAGACTTGAATGATGCAGTCGGACAGAAAAGTGGCTTCCCTTCGGAGTCCCTTCCACCGGCACGTTATTCTTTTCACAGGAAGTGCAAATCAAAAGTGTTTTTATTCAGAAGAGTGTGAAGAAATATATATATAGTAGCTGAGAAAATACATGTATCCTGATAACTGGAGGAAGCAGCACTAATTTAAAGACCTGTCTGTAACAGAACAGGCTCTCAAGTATTATTCCGGTCCGGTCCGAGATAATTGGAGTTGTGCTACAGAACCCGGTAGGAAAAGCGAGTTATCTTAAAAAGCTAAAAGAATATTCCTAAACAACACCTCGTCCAGTCCCCTGAGCTCACTTTGTTGACCTCAGACTTGTTCTTCACGGTGTTCCTCAGGAACATGTCAGGCTGCTAAACCTTGTTAGTATTTTTTGCTATTTATTTCTTTTTTTTTCAAGGGTTTTCTGCAGTACCTTTGCGGCTTCAAGTCGACCATCAATGATCATTTTCAGTCTACATCTTAGTGTGGTTTGTTAAAAGTGTTACTTTAGGATGAAGTTCTCCTTCTGAGGACAAGCAAAGGGTTAACATATAACAATGAAAAGATATATTTAGGTTTTTATATATGCTTGTTTTGCAGTTCCTGGTCCTGAAGGTCTACGTCCTTGGTCTTATTCTTTTCTATTATTTTAGGCGATAATAGCGGTCTTGAAACATAATGAAATGTGGTTGTTTTTTTAATCCCCTTTTTTAATCTTGGTGATCTGGGATCAAGTTCTTAGTCTTCGGTCTTGACTCTCTCCAACTTTAGTAGTATCTTGGGATCAGTCTTGGTATTGATCTGGAAAATGATTGGTCTTGTTCTTGGTCTTAGTCATTGAATTCAACTCTCTCCAGTCCTGGTAGTCTTATTTTAGTATTTTGGTATCAGTCTCGGTATTGATCTTGAAAAAATTGCTCTCGTCTTTCATAGTCTTTGGTCTCGACTCTCTACGGTCTTGGTAGTATCTTGTTCTTGTCTGAGGTGGTCTTGACGACCTTATCTCTGAGTAACTTCAATTGAAAAAAATGTCAATCAAAAAAACATTTTATTTTTTTATTGAAACTACTTTCTTTGATGAATAATATGTTTGTGTTTGAGCCATATATCTAATTTTTACCTTTTTTTAAATTCTTCTAAAATTATATATATATAAGTAAGTAAGTAAGTAATATTTATTTATATAGCGCTTTTCTAGACCAGGGTCACAAAGCGCTTAAACAATCAAAACAATACTGAAAAAAGTACATAATTTAAAGATCAAGATAATACTGAGAACAACACAGAAGTTCGAGAAATTCAAGGAAAAGCCTGAACGAATAGAAACGTCTTAAGATGTTTCTTAAAGGAGTCAGTAGATCCATCAAGCGCAAAGAGAGAGAAGATCGTTCCAAAGCTTAGGAGCAACAGCCTGAAAAGATTTCTCTCCTCTGGTCCTGAGCCGTGTGCGTGGAACCATCAGTAGATTCTGATCCACAGACCTCAGAGCCCGAGCTGGGGTGTAAGGCTGGATCAGATCAGTGATGTAAGATCAGTGATTATATATATATATAATTTCACATTTTCAAGATCTCCAAAGAGATTAATAAAGTCTAAACAATCGAATATACTATTGCTGGTGGGAGATTTTTGTCTTATTTATTCAACCCCCAAAAAGTATTTAGTGTTTTTTAATTAACAATTGATTTAAATATATTGAAGCGATTATTTTTTTTTTTCGGGTTGCAAAAAACTAAAACATACCTCTTTTTTTTAACCTATTAAAACTTTTTTTGACTTTCTCTGATCTTGGTAGATTCTTGGTCCTGACCCTATTGGTTTGGATATATTTTTGATCCTGAATCTGGTCTGGTTCTGGTCTTGGCTGATGTGTTCTCGACTCCAAGTGTACCTTTGTCTTTGTGCCTCTGGCTGAGTTATCTAGACTAGACGCATTCGAGTATTCGGTTCTGACCAGTTTTTCGGGGGATTTTTTAAGTGCAAGACTGACATAAACTTGTTGAGTATTAGGAGGGAAAGGGAGCTTCCTTAAATACCTCAAGACATTGTCGACAATGTTCCATTCTAGCAGATTGTGTATAACATAATGACCTCCGCAGTCATTATGTTTTCTCAAGGGGTCTTATTAGGGACTTTTTGAGAGGGGCTGGTTGGAAAGTAAGAAAATATTATTTTCAGGTACAAAAGTCATGGTTGAGGAATTGTAATAGTAACTCAAAACTAAAATCTAAACCCCAACTGCCAAGATTATATTGGCCCAATTACCAATTGTTTAGAACCATTTAACAAACCCTACCAGATGCATTTTATAACCGGTGGAAAGTGCGGATGTGTCAATTCTCTAACTGCACTGGTTTACAGTACACTGTGCACTTACTTGCGCAGTGCGCTCATTTCAACAGTGTAGTATTGTCTCAAATCAAACTCATCTACAACTTTTTAACGCTGATTGTAACCAGTCGTTGAAACACTATCACTGACAATTGACAACACTTTTCTCCAATCAAAACAAGTTATTAAGTTGTGTTTCATTGTGTTATTATTGTCGTTTTACGTCGGTATCTGCTCCGAAGACCCATCGTCAGTGACGTAGCTTCAGTTTAGCGTCATCTACGTCACTAAGATGGCGGCCGTTAAGGGTATAAAGTGTCCATCGATCCACACTCAATTTTATGTCCATGTGAGTGCTCATTGCGCACTACATTTCCAGTTTCTATTAAACCATTTATCAATGGTTTATACTTGGATTCTCTCGTGCTGTTTCTCAAATCGCATACTTTTAGTGCGTAAGTGCGTCTCAATTCTTAGTATGCGAAATTAGGTGGGCCATGAACACTAAATTGACGTACTAAAACGCCCCCACAAAACTGAGTATGGTTTGATGGACACTATCTACCCTAAACGGCTCCATCTTAGTGATGTTATAAACGGAAGTTACGTAATATATGCATATATATATATTCATTTACTTACAGGTGCATTTTCAGCCAACAGTAGGAGGATGACACGTCTTCGGTGCAGATACCGGCGTAAATATCTCGATAATATTTCATGTCTCATATTTTTTCTTTATTTCTTCTTCCAAAGTTGCAAAACGTGCTGCCAGCAGGTGGCGATAGTGTTCCTACAGCTGGTTGAAACCATCGTTAAATAGTAGTAGAAGAAGAAGTTGTCGTGTCATTTCCTGTTAGTGTGTAGCAGCAGAGTTTGATTTGAGACATACTATCTGTGGAGAATTAGTTACTAGTTAGTACGTACACTATCCTGATGCATACTAACTTCTAGTATACTAAGAGAAGTATGTGATTTGAGACACAGCATTGCTCTAACCACCTTCCTTCTGGAGAACAGTTCGATAAATGGATCAGCCACATATCTCCCACATATTGAAATATCATAATGAGATGATTCTAGTGAGTAACTGTCACTCGTTGTATCTATCCGTGGTTTGCTTTCAAGGCAACATTACTCCACATAATCATAGGAAGAAGAAATCAATGTTTCTAGTGACCTGTTTCTTACAAATGGCAACGATACGTCATAGAATAACGATTTTCAGATAAAGCGTTTAGAAGTGCAGAGAGTCCGATAAATATGACGGTAAAAAAAAATCATGGCACAAAAGTGGAAATAAATAACATGGTGATTATTTTCGTAGTGCAAATTGAGATATGCAGTTTAACAGCAGGGACCTCCCCCTGGATAACCTCTCGCAGAGGGAGGCGCTGTTCATTTAAATGCACGTTTCTATGATTTGCAAACACATTTTTGTTCTTTCTTTCTTTTCCGGCGCTAATAGAGTCGATCAGTAAAAAGCACTTCACGCCAGCCACATAAACGCAATTACGGCAAAAAAATCATTTTCCTAAAAGGTCAAAAACACTTGAGAGTTTCACATGATGAACAAAATGTTACACTTGAGTGGTGATGGACGCAGAGACATTTGGAGACCATTAGACCATATTTTGGTTGCGAGATGAGAGATCTGCCAATCAAGATGTTTTTTTCAGTGAAGAACTTGTAGTTCTAATTTGTATTTCCCACGGGACTCCGGCGAGAGTGAGCTCCGGCCAAAAAAAAAACAGCAGAAAATAACGGAATAAATTGAGGAAATTTGAATTCAAGTCAGTCATTTTGAGAAAGGCAGTGTAAATATAATCAGTTCGCACGCGTGTTCAAGTATTCCTGCTTAGCATGAGTCTCTCTTCTTTGTTGACTCCATGATAATCGATTTTTCCTGACTCGTCAAAAGTGCCGCAGCTCTTTGGAATTCCGAACGCAGACTTCATAATGACCGGGAGTGGAGTGGAGTACTTGGCAGCCTCATCATCAGTAAAACCACAACTCTTCCTCCGATGGACGTCGAGGTGATGGAACGATAAATATCATCGCGACAGGTCTTGAATCTGCTTTTTTTTTTTAACGACTTCGGCGACAAAACTGATGTAACGTTCATATCTACAGTCTTTAAAACTTGACCTCCACCACTGCATTTGTATTTCTGGAAGCCGGGGTTCATCATTCAGACCACACAAGGGATACCCAAAATACATTTGTTTTCCCGGCTTTGGGTCACCTTGACCCTGAGATCACACAAGGGTTAAGTAAGAGCAAATTGAAGAAAAGAAAAACAGATCCAAGCGATTCAACAACGAGTGACTCACAGCGTGGCAGTGGCAATAAAAAACTACGTTTTAGAAAGCAGAAACCTCGAGCAGAACCAGACTCGGTGTTGACGTCACCTGCTGTGACAGGCTGGGAGGGTGGATGGGGGGGGTATCAGATGGATGGAGGTAGGATGAGGGAGGATGCAGCGAGGGAAAAGTGGAGAGCTTCGAGTTATGCAGACACTACTGATACGTGGTGAAAAGAGAGCTAAGCCAAAAGGCAAATCTCTCTGTACCTGTCTATCTACGTCCCTCAGCTATTGTCACAAAGTGAAGGAACAAGACCGCAGGTACAACGGGTCGAAAATTCGTTATCTCCGGAGCTTGGCAGGGCTCCTTCTTGGAAATAGGGTGAAAAACCATGGTCATCCAGGAGAGGCTTGGAGTAGAGCCACTACTCCTCCACGATGAAGGGAGTAAGTTGAGGTGACTGACGTCTCAAGGATGCTTCCCGGATCCCTGTGGGTCTTCAGGGTATATTATCTCCAAGTCAGGAGACCCAGGATACGCTTGAGAGACTTTGTCTCTTAGCTGCCTTGGGAACGCCTTGGGGTCCTACGGGAAAGACTGGATTGTTAAGCCTGGGAGAGGAACATCTGGGTCTCCTTGCAAAAGCTGTTGCCCTCAAGGCCCGTCCCTGGATAAGAAGCATAAATCGAAGACGTAGTCCTGTTATTTTCCTAAAGTAATCGATGAACCCTTTTTTCAATGTCTATTATTAATTACAATTATTTGATAATATGCTTAATAAAGGTCAATAAGAACATTCCTATGAACAAAAATAAAATGCAGACCTAAATAAATAATAATAATAATAATAAAAAAGAATAAAAGGCAGACACAGACACATGTATTTGTCAAAACAAAGATTAAAAAAAATGGTTTGCTTTTTGCTACTCAACAAAAATCTGTTTTTGAAAGTGAAGCATCCCAGCATGCTTTGCAGGACTCTGATGGCAACAGTTTGATTGTTCCTTGCGTGTTCTATGGGAGTTAGAAAGTGTATCATAATGTTTTTTCTGAATGTTTTCAGTGTTTTAATTAAACTGTTTAATTTAATTTAATTTTAAATTTAATTTTTTAGGGGTTTGGCAACATAAGTAAAAGTGCTGCTTTTACACTAATAATGATTATGCATAAGAGCAACTGACCAATAACATCTCTACCCTTACCACCCAGTAATTTCATGCATTATAAATAATTTGTTCCGAAAAGAAACAACATCGCAAAAAACACTTGTACCTTCTACCTATAAGTTGTCTTGTATATCGGAAACATTGGAGCATCCAACAAAAACAGAGAATCATTTTCTTCACATGTTCATAAATTTGATCAAGAACAAGTTTGTTTTGCTGTTTATTACTTGGATTTTGATCAGAAAAAAACTTCCAGTTGAATCTCACAGAATTTTTTTCAACCTAATATGTCGTTCTAAAACTATAACATCGTTGATATCTGCGTAAAACAGATGCAACAATTTAAACAAGTTCGTCCAAGTCTCCTTTGATCGTCGTCTTATCGTGACGATTCAAACGGTTAAAAACTCTCCGAGTCCACGACGTCCAGGACACCATTCATTAGAAATATCTTAGCGGTGACATTTTAGCATTAGCATGACATTTAGACTGATTAAGGTCACGGGAATTTATTACCTACCGATGGCTGAAGTACACTTGTTTGATTAGGCAACTTTGAATAATTCATACAATAATTGAGATTCCATTTTGTTCATCTTTTGAATACATTTATAAAAAACACACTTTTTGTGTGTTTGTATCAGCGAGCATTTTCTAGTCGACACTGTGGATGAACTCTTGGTCTCCATCTAATGTTTGCACAATATCGAACTCGAGCTGAAGGAAAAAACAACCTTTTCATGGACACAAATCACAACAACAACAGCAGTTTCTGCTCTGAAATTCTGATATTGCTCGTTGCAGAGTCGTGTCACTGCCAGAGAAATGTCAGCAGAAACTCCCGTGTTACATAAATCGCGGATACAAATGTCAGCAAAATGCAGGTGAACCTTAAAGGGGCTTTTTTGGACCCGCGTTTTCCGCCTCAAAAAGGAAGTTTTGAATTGTCCGATACATACTTATTCATGCGTTCATTCTGGGGTTTTTTTTGCTGATTCAGAGATTAAATAAAGAAAACCGTTGTCACGCTTGTCTCACATTTCCTGGAGTCTGTCGAAGGAGTATTTTTTCCGGCGCACCAGTTGAGAAATCAGCCAGAGGATGACTCGGCACCGGATGAGGTCCGCGGGCGCTCACCCTGAACCGCCGGGTGGTCCCCGGGGAAATCACTGGGAATGCAATTGTCATGGTGCATCTGAGGGGTGAGCGGCGCGAGGGGACGGATCCCGGGTCTCTTTATGAAGCGTCCGGACTCCCTGCCCGACTACTTTAGGGGGTTTATGGAAGGAGAAGCGGGAGACGACGACACAAACCATGTCACGGATGTTGACGCGTCAAAGCTTGAACTGACGTCTGTGATGAAGTGACAACCGTTAGAAATGTATCGTGCGTGGATGACTCTTAAAGGTGTGTTTTATATTGACATGCCACTCAAATAAATAGGGTTTAATACAGACATCAAAGGCAAATGAACACATAAGTAAGTAAGTAAGTAATATTTATTTATATAACGCTTTTCCAGACCAGGGTCACAAAGCGCTTAAACAATCAAAACAATACTCAAAAAAGTATATACTTTAAAGATCAAGATAATACTGAGAACAACACAGGAGTTCCAGAAAATCAAGGAAAAGCCTGAACAAATAGAAACGTCTTAAGATGTTTCTTAAAGGAGTAATATGACTTTGTGTTATCTCAGGGTCAAGGAAACAAATGTGTTTGAGGTATTCCTTGTGGGCTTCTGGGTCACCTTGACCCTGAGATATAACACAAGGATTAAATTGCAACAATGACACGAAAAAACAACAGTATATCTAAGGAAATGAATATTTTGGTAGTTAAAAATATATATATATATATATATATATACAGTATAAGTGCATATGTATGATGTTCCATTCATTATTAAATGTGAAATCTCTAGAACAGGGGTCACCGACCTTAGGGGCCATAAGAGTAGACCGCGAGCATGTTTGGAAAATATTTTGTTATATTTGATATTAAGTTTTTAATCAGGTGGAATCATGAGTAACTATTGGCAACAACAAGTTACTTGTAGTACCTGTACTTGTAGAAGCCACACTCGGTGGCCTTGAAAGGGCCCACAATACTGAAGCAGTTGGTGACCCCTGCTCTAGAAGTGACTATGAAGAAGTGAGGAGATGATTCGATAGAATATCTAAGAATAAGATTTCAACCTTGAATATTCATGTTGTGGTATTTTATTTGTTGACGGATCAACTACATCAGTCAAACTACATGTCAATGTCGTATATTAGATGTAGAATTGATTGTTTGTTTGTTAGTTACTATATATTTTTTCATGTTTAAAAAAAAAAGATTTCATGTCTAATGTTGCACATTTGGTAAGTAAGTTAGTTAGTTGGTTAGTTAGTTAATAAGTTGGTTAGTTAGTTAGTTACTTTTTTTTTATTCATGTTTAAAAAAGGCATTTTTTCATGTTTAATGTTGCGTATTTGTAAGTTAGTTGGTTAGTTGGTAAATGAATTGCTTAATTAGTTACTCTATTTTTATTTATGTTTAAAATGTACTTTTGTTCATGTTTGAAGTAGCCCATTAAGTTAGCTAGTTAGTAAGCTAGTTAGTTAGTTAGTTAGTTAGTTAGTTAGTTAGTTAGTTAGTTAGTTAGTTAGTTAGTTAGTTAGTTAGTTAGTTAGTAAGTTAGTTAGTTAGTTAGTAAGTTAGTTAGTTAGTTAGTTAGTTAGTTAGTTAGTTAGTTAGTTAGTTAGTTAGTTAGTTAGTTAGTTAGTTAGTTACTATTTTTTTTAATGTTTAAAATGTTATTTTTTTAATGTTTAATGTTGCAAACATAAGCTAAATTCCAAGCAATAAATAAATACACATTTCGATCTGATTCTGAAGTAGGAAGTACACAAATACCACGGGACTAAAACATGATCAAGACCAAAGTCATGGGCAGTCGAGACCCAAATCAGAGACCCTTGATATTAGAGACCAAGACCAAGAGAATAGACCCAAACCATTGGGAACAAAACAAGACCCAGATCGGGACCATCGACCTTCAAGTCCAGGGCCACAGACCATTTATATCAAGATACAAACCAAGACAACACAGAGACCATGAATAACTGTTATCAAGGTCAAAACCAGACTTGAGAACTTAACAATAAACAAGATACAATTATATCTTTATTGTTTTCATGGGCCCTCGTGCTTCGAGACCAACATTACGGCCCAACAATGGGGGATGAAGAGAACCCAAGACCAATAGATTATCGAGACTAAGACCACAGACCATAACGATCAAGACCAGAACCACAGACCATTGATATCAAGAGACCAAGACAAGAGCTGGACTATAGACCATCAATCAACCATTGGGAACAGAACGAGACCCAGATCGGGACCATCAAGTCCAGGACCACAGACCATTTATATCAAGATACAAACCTAGACCATGAATTTGAACTGTTATCGAGGTCAAACCTATACAAAACAATATTGATGTCATAGATTATCAAGATTAAAACTATCAAGTTCAAGACAAAACCATAGACCCGACCAAGACCACAACTAGCCTTGGTATTTACAAGATTACCAGATTGTTTTTCTTGAATCCAAATGACAGAACATCAATTCAAAATATAAGTATCCTATCAAAATGTGCAGCTTTACATTTTTAAAAATATGTATTTTTTTCAATATTTTACTAACATACAGATAAAGCAGATGGTTTCAAAGCTAAAGCCTTCACAAGTATCTATTTACTTTGTGACTAATTACTATATAAGAATGACAGCCACAGCCATGACATTCTGTTTACCTTCTCTTCTCCCAGCGACCACCCACTCGCCGCCGCCATTACCACAGAATGAAGTCACCGCGAGATGGGGACGTTATGTGCCGTGATTATCTTTAGAATAAATCCCATGACTGTCCCCTCCGAGCTCAAACTTATTACCACTTCCAACACATTCACAGTGATTAACAATGAGCCTCTTGTGCGAAACCCCTTATGCAAAGCAATACGTGTGAAAATAACCTTGTGTTCTGAAAACACAAGTGGCACCGCCATTGTTATATATATAATACCTACAACCTACAGTTCCAGTAGGTGTTTTTTAATCAGCTTTTTTTTTTTTTTGCTCATGGTTGAATCACCTCCGGAGAATGATTTTTCTCTGGACTCTGTGAACTTTAGTGTTGAGCAAGACGGTGTATTCTAAGCTATATAATGGTTACGCATCAATACGTGTGTGGCAAAGTTTGTAAGGGCCTCTCTGTGTTTCATCTTCAGCGGACGCTGCCATAAATAGAGAGTAGAAAAGAGATGTAAAATCACCACCATCGCTCCTGGTTTCAGGCGCTTTTTCATTCTGTTTGGTGCTGCTTTGTATTTTGTAGCTTATAGGAATATTGAAAAAAAAAAAAGGCATCAGATCGAGGTCTTCTTTTGCCGTCTCGGACTTCAGTGTTTGTAACGCATCTATGAATAAAACAATAGCCTGGGAAGAAAAAAAAAGGAGAGCAGACTGCGATTGCTGCCCCATGATCACCTCACTTTCCTGATACCGCCAACACAGATGTTGGTTCAAATACCGGGACTGGTTCAGGGGTTTGATTTTTTTTCTTTTTTTTGTCACTTCAATGAGATTTTCTTCTTCTTTTTTTTTAGATTCCTCATCTGGTGTCTTCAGGTTCATGTGTGTGTGTCACGGCGATGTATTCGCACATACGTGTGACTCATGTTTGTTATCACTGTTGTGATATAAAACGCACACATTTACTGACGGAAGAATAATATCCATATAATTAATGGCATAAGGAATATTACAAATAAATAAAAATAATCATGGTCCATTATGCTACAAGATTACTTTTAAGGCCTTAAACCAGTTTGGAAAAAATTCTACCTTTTAAGTAAAGTATAATATTGTAATGTTTGTTGTATTGTGTTGTTTTAATGTCTTACTCCTGGAGCACTTTGAGGTTTTGTTTTCCAAATGTGAATGTGTGTACAGATAAAATCTTTTATTGTTATTATAATAGTACAAGAGAAGCCAATACTTAGACAGGACTGGGACCATTAGAGATCTCTTATAACGGGACTTGTGACCAAAACCAGGTTCTGGAGCTACAACAAAATTAATTATATTGTTGTCGTAGTCCTTATGCCTCCAGACCACTTTTATGGTCCCTAAAAGAGGCAGGAGGGACAGAACCAAGACTATAGACGCCACAAATAACTTGTATAAAGACCAAAACTGGTCCTGAGATGTACTACTAGATATTTTTACATCTTGTTGTTTTTGCTCCGTTCATAATTCAAATACAATGTCAAATTTACCAGAGATGTTGTAATCAGTTCCAGTTGTTGGAAAAGTTAACTTTCTATGTGAACTAGTTCAAAGTTCAGTTCACTAACCATGAAATAAACTATTTGAGTTTATAGTTCATGATTTAAACTTTTCAAAAGTCCACTGCTCCTTAAATGAACTAATTCACACTTCAGTTCACCTACTTTTAGAAAGATGGATAAACTTTGATTGATAAACTTTATTGATTCCTTGTAGGTCCTCTTTTCGGGAAATTGTTTGTTTTGGTTCATAGTTTATGATTAAAATATTTCAAAAGTCCACCGCTCCAAAAATGAACCAGTACGTGGTTCAGTTCAGCAACTTTGAAATGAACCATTGGGTTTTATAATTCATAAGTTAAAAAATTCAAAAGTCCTATGCTCCTAGGATGAACTAATTCACAGTTCAGTTCACCTACTTCCAGTTCATAGTTGATGATTAAAACATTTTAAAAGTCCAACGCTCCTAAAATGAACTAGTTCAAAGTTCAGTTCAACAACTTTCAGTTCATAGTTCAATATTAAAACATTTTAAAAGTCCAATGCTCCTTAAATGAACTAGTTCAAAGTTTAGTTCAACAACTTTCAGTTCATAGTTGATGATTAAAACATTTTAAAAGTCAAATTCTCCTTAAATTAAATAGTTTAAAGTTCAGTTCAACAACTTTCAGTTCATAGTTCATGATTAAAACATTTTAAAAGTCCAATGCTCCTTAAATGAACTAGTTCAAAGTTCAGTTCAACAACTTTCTGTTCATAGTTGATGATTAAAACATTTTAGAAGTCCAATGCTCCTAAAATGAACTAGTTCAAAGTTCAGTTCATCTACTTTCAGTTCATAGTTCATGATTAAAAAAATGTAAAAGTCCAATGCTCCTTAAATGAACTAGTTCAAAGTTCAGTTCAACAACTTTCTGTTCATAGTTGATGATTAAAACATTTTAAAAGTCCAACGCTCCTAAAATGAACTAGTTCAAAGTTCAGTTCATCTACTTTCAGTTCATAGTTCATGATTAAAACATTTTAAAAGTCCAACGCTCCTTAAATGAACTAGTTCGAAGTTCAGTTCACCATTTTTTAAATAAACTAGTTCAGTTCATCGTTCGTAGTTTAACATTTTCAAAAGTTCACCGCTCCAAAAATAAACCTGTTAATGGTTGTTGTTTTTTATATTTTCATTTACATCACTTATTTTAAAAAGATTATAATTAATTCGATTTTTTTTTTTTAATCAGCTGACAGCCCTTATATATAATGTCTTATATATAAAATAAACTGAGACTCTTCTTTTCCTACAGACAATGTGAGCGTCATTATTTAAACATATTTATGCAACAAACTTAATGCTGCAGATCCGACAATAACCTTTAGGTCGAATCGATCCAATTATTGATCCTGATGACACCAAATGAAGCGACTTATCAGAGCAATGTCACCGTTTTAGACATTTTTAAAGCTGATTTTTTATGCTTTGAGGAAACTGTTCTTGAGACGCAACACATTTCTGTGATAACACCATCAATATTAACACTTAAAAGCATATCCTGAAGAAAATGCAGCAAATGGAATTGATGATTCATTTCCCTTGAGCTGCAATTCTATTAAAACGTTACTCAGACACTAGAAAAATGTTGTTTTTTAAATAAAGATTCCGTTTCTTTCAGCATCATTTAATGTTTCTGAGAGAGGAAGGCGCGTCGAGGAAACGTCTGGAATGATTTTCAATTTATTCACTGCATAGATTTCTTTCTATTTTTAAGAATTCTTAAATGTCGACGTGGAAAAGCCGATCTGCGGAGTCTGGACATGCTGAGCTGCTCCGTCACCGTCTGACACGTCGTGCGGCGAAGAAACATTTTCTGTTGGTCATTGTCTTGAGACTCGACGGTCAATGTTGTTCTCAATGACCTTGAGAATGATTCTGCATTTTTCTTTTCTGGCGCTCAACGTGGATTAAAGCGTTGTTTGGAGCATTAATATATGTTTTAAATTAATATAGTATTTACTTCACTTATAATAGCTTCAAACCTTCATTTATATTTAGGATTGTGGAAAATTAAAAATGTGATATATAAGAAAAAGGTCCTCAGTACATCTGTATTTGAGGAGGTGTTTAAAAAAAGAACTTTAATTTCACCAATGGGTCTAAATATTTATGTCTTTTGTTCTAAATCATTAGAAGATAAGAATCAAATATCAGGTCAATATTAA